>NC_092466.1:36617710-36862710 GCF_047495875.1 Pithys albifrons albifrons
CCCTTCAGGCAGTTCCAGACAGTGCTGAGGTCACCTCTGAGCCTCCTCTTCTCCAGGCTGAACACCCCCAGCTCCCTCAGCCTCTCCCCACAGCACTTGTGCTCCAGTCCCTTCTCCAGCCTCGTTGCTCTTCTCTGGCCCCGCTCCAGCCCCTCAATCTCTTGCCTCAACTGAGGGGCCCAGAACTGAACACAACACTCAAGGTGTGGCCTCCCCAAGGCAGAGTCCAGGGGAAGGGTCACTGCCCTGGGCCTGCTGGCCACGCTACTTTGGATCCAGGCCAGGATCCCCTTGGCCTTCTTGGCCACCTGGGCACACTGGTGGCTCCTGTTGAGCTTCCTGTCCCTCAGTCCCCCCAGGTCCCTCTGCCTGGCTGCTCTCCAGCCACTCTGTGCCCAGCCTGGAGCACTGCAGGTGGTTGTTGTGGCCAAAGGGCAGGACCTGCACTTGGCCTTGTTGAACTTCATCCCATTGGAATCAGCCCATCTCTCAAGTCTATCCAGGTCACTCTGCAGAGCCCTCCTGCCTCTCAGCAGTGATGGACTTAGTTCCCTTCATCTACTCTTAAAATTATTGTTACACTTATTCCTATTATTTGCTTGTTAACAGTGGCCCACACTGATCCCAGAGCTGCTGTTGGCCACTGTAATGGTTTGCCCCATGGCTCCCTCAGTAACCATTGTATCTAAGGAAGTTACAAGTATTCCACACGTGTCTTCCACGTAGCAGAGGGAGAGTGGGTTTTGCTTCTTTCCGGTCCTTGGCTGAGGAGCTGGAGGGAGGTGGTGGAGGTCTGGTCCCTCCGGTCCCTGGTGTTTCTCCTGTCCTGGGTGAGATTGTTTCATTCTTGTTCCCCTTCCTTGAGGTTTTAATTGTGTTTGTTTTGATTCATTCGGTTTCTTTGGGTTGGGTTGGTGTCTTCCCTATTTTCCAGCTAATCAATCCCCTTTTCTCCCTTCCCCTCTCCCCTGGGGGGTGGGATCCTTTGTACTGTGTATACAGTGTGGTTTGTGAATGTTAGTAAATATAATTTATTCTTTTTATTCAGTTCAGTTTCTTTAGAGTGCGTTTCTTTTCAGTTTTTTTTCCCTTTCCTTTGCTGGGAAAGTTCTGAGAGGGGGAAGGGGGGCCAGTCCAGGGTTGGCAACAGCCGGGCCAAACCTGCGACAGCCACAGAGAGCTGCCTGTCTGAAAACTTCTTTATTTCCAGGATCCATTTCCCAGTAATTCTATTTACCACAACTCCAGTGACATTCCTCAGTTGTTGACATCCCTTAACTCTGGGACTCTGTTTTCAGTATTCAAACAAATACTGCCTGTTTTAGGTTATTATTTTTTTCTTTGAAATCACCACAGAGCAAGATAGGAATCCTCATCAACTGAGAGCTTCCTGTCAAGGTTTATACACATTACTTAAAGCATAAATCAGTTAGAAATTCATCATTGAGGAATCATTGCCACTTTTAGGAATTTATATGCTTCCTATGGGCTAGATATGAAAAGCCCTGAGGGAAAGCAGCTGCTTTGGAAAGACTTCACTGGGGGCAGGGCTTGCAGTCTGATATGTTTTCTCAAATCAGTTCTGCAACAGTGACTTTTACAAATACCTTCAGCCTTCTGGATCATTACCATTTTGAAGGTAATCTCACAATGCAGACTTGCTGCCAAACCTGGTTTTTATCACAGTTTTTGTACACTGGAGTGACAGTTGTACTTATTTTTTATGACCATTATGTGTATCATCATTTAGCTTTTGATTGTGTCATGTCTGAGCACAGTGAGATAAATGAAGGTAGATAAGAAGAGCAAAGAAAATGGGTTTAGTGACCAGTTTTAAGGCACTGCTGGACCCAGCACATCCAAGGTGGGTTTAGTGACCAGTTTTAAGGCATTGCTGGACCCAGCACATCAAAGGTGGGTTTAGTGACCAGTTTTAAGGCACTGCTGGACCCAGCACATCAAAGGTGGGTTTAGTGACCAGTTTTAAGGCACTGCTGGACCCAGCACATCAAAGGTGGGTTTAGTGACCAGTTTTAAGGCATTGCTGGACCCAGCACATCCAAGGTGGGTTTAGTGACCAGTTTTAAGGCACTGCTGGACCCAGCACATCAAAGGTGGGTTTAGTGACCAGTTTTAAGGCACTGCTGGACCCAGCACATCCAAGGTGGGTTTAGTGACCAGTTTTAAGGCACTGCTGGACCCAGCACATCAAAGGTGGGTTTAGTGACCAGTTTTAAGGCACTGCTGGACCCAGCACATCAAAGGTGGGTTTAGTGACCAGTTTTAAGGCGTTGCTGGACCCAGCACATCCAAGGTGGGTTTAGTGACCAGTTTTAAGGCACTGCTGGACCCAGCACATCAAAGGTGGGTTTAGTGACCAGTTTTAAGGCGTTGCTGGACCCAGCACATCAAAGGTGGGTTTAGTGACCAGTTTTAAGGCATTGCTGGACCCAGCACATCAAAGGTGGGTTTAGTGACCAGTTTTAAGGCACTGCTGGACCCAGCACATCAAAGGTGGGTTTAGTGACCAGTTTTAAGGCATTGCTGGACCCAGCACATCAAAGGTGGGTTTAGTGACCAGTTTTAAGGCATTGCTGGACCCAGCACATCAAAGGTGGGTTTAGTGACCAGTTTTAAGGCATTGCTGGACCCAGCACATCAAAGGTGGGTATAGTGACCAGTTTTAAGGCACTGCTGGACCCAGCACATCCAAGGTGGGTTTAGTGACCAGTTTTAAGGCACTGCTGGACCCAGCACATCAAAGGTGGGTTTAGTGACCAGTTTTAAGGCACTGCTGGATCCAGCACATCAAAGGTAGGTTTAGTGACCAGTTTTAAGGCATTGCTGGACCCAGCACATCAAAGGTGGGTTTAGTGACCAGTTTTAAGGCATTGCTGGACCCAGCACATCCAAGGTGGGTTTAGTGACCAGTTTTAAGGCATTGCTGGACCCAGCACATCAAAGGTGGGTTTAGTGACCAGTTTTAAGGCACTGCTGGACCCAGCACATCAAAGGTGGGTTTAGTGACCAGTTTTAAGGCACTGCTGGACCCAGCACATCAAAGGTGGGTTTAGTGACCAGTTTTAAGGCACTGCTGGATCCAGCACATCAAAGGTAGGTTTAGTGACCAGTTTTAAGGCATTGCTGGACCCAGCACATCAAAGGTGGGTTTAGTGACCAGTTTTAAGGCATTGCTGGACCCAGCACATCAAAGGTGGGTTTAGTGACCAGTTTTAAGGCATTGCTGGACCCAGCACATCCAAGGTGGGTTTAGTGACCAGTTTTAAGGCATTGCTGGACCCAGCACATCAAAGGTGGGTTTAGTGACCAGTTTTAAGGCATTGCTGGACCCAGCACATCAAAGGTGGGTTTAGTGACCAGTTTTAAGGCACTGCTGGACCCAGCACATCAAAGGTGGGTTTAGTGACCAGTTTTAAGGCACTGCTGGACCCAGCACATCAAAGGTGGGTTTAGTGACCAGTTTTAAGGCACTGCTGGACCCAGCACATCAAAGGTGGGTTTAGTGACCAGTTTTAAGGCATTGCTGGACCCAGCACATCAAAGGTGGGTTTAGTGACCAGTTTTAAGGCATTGCTGGATCCAGCACATCAAAGGTGGGTTTAGTGACCAGTTTTAAGGCACTGCTGGACCCAGCACATCAAAGGTGGGTTTAGTGACCAGTTTTAAGGCACTGCTGGACCCAGCACATCCAAGGTGGGTTTAGTGACCAGTTTTAAGGCACTGCTGGACCCAGCACATCAAAGGTGGGTTTAGTGACCAGTTTTAAGGCACTGCTGGACAACCCACATCAAATGTGGGTTTAGTGACCAGTTTTAAGGCACTGCTGGACCCAGCACATCACAGGTGGGTTTAGTGACCAGTTTTAAGGCACTGCTGGACCCAGCACATCAAAAGTGGGTTTAGTGACCAGTTTTAAGGCACTGCTGGACCCAGCACATCAAAGGTGGGTTTAGTGACCAGTTTTAAGGCATTGCTGGACCCAGCACATCAAAGGTGGGTTTAGTGACCAGTTTTAAGGCATTGCTGGACCCAGCACATCAAAGGTGGGTTTAGTGACCAGTTTTAAGGCATTGCTGGACTCAGCACATCCAAGGTGGGTTTAGTGACCAGTTTTAAGGCATTGCTGGACCCAGCACATCAAAGGTGGGTTTAGTGACCAGTTTTAAGGCACTGCTGGACCCAGCACATCAAAGGTGGGTTTAGTGACCAGTTTTAAGGCATTGCTGGACCCAGCACATCAAAGGAGTCAATGGAAGATTTGGGATATTCCATTCCTAAGGCACACCATCAGCACACCTGCCAAGAACCAAAGGTTGTTTTAGCCATCTGAGCAGTGCCTGGGTCTGCCTCCCAGAATGTTTTGGGCAGAGATCCCCTGAAGGGCCCCACTGCTCAGCCCATCCTTAGGTGATTCTTGAGCTTTCCAGGTGGGCACCACTCTCTGTGACCAGATCTTGTCCTGATGATAAACCTCCCTTATCACAGGGACAGGTAGCACCAGGAAAGAGAGCAAAAAATCAGTCCTTGGCCACTGGATCTGTTAGTACTTTAGTGAGGTGCAGAAAGAAGTGATGAAAAGATCAGAAGAAGCCTGGGATTTGAGGCAAAGGAATCTTGTTTGGTGTGGGATGAAGGCACCAGTGTTCGTGGTGATGGTGGTGGGAGCTGCTGGTGGTACAGAACTGGGGGCAGTGGCTGATGGCCCTACAGGCTGAGCTGCCACTCAGCAGGAGCTGGAGGGGCTGCAGAGTTGGGCACAGAGATTCAACAAAGGCAAGTGCAGGTCCTGCACCTGGGGAGGGATAATGTCCAGTACTCGGGGTGACATTCTAGAGATCAGCTCTGCAGAAAAGGACCTGGGAGTCTTGGGGAGTGACAAGCTAATCACGAGTCAGCTGTGCCCTGGGGCCAGGAGGGACAGTGGTACCATGGGGGGCAGCAGGAGGGCACTGGCAGCAGGGGATGCTGGGGGGCAGCAGGAGGGCACTGGCAGCAGGGGATGCTGGGGGGCAGCAGGAGGGCACTGGCAGCAGGAGATGCTGGGGGGCAGCAGGAGGGCACTGGCAGCAGGGGATGCTGGGGGGCAGCAGGAGGGCACTGGCAGCAGGGGATGCTGGGGGGCAGCAGGAGGGCACTGGCAGCAGGGGATGCTGCCCCTGTGCCCAGCCCTGGCAGGCACAGCTGCAGGGCTGTGCCCAGCTCGGGCTCCTCAGCACAGCAGGGCCAGGGAGCTCCTGCAGCGGGGCCAGCGCAGGCTGCGCAGATGCTGAAGGGCCTGGAGCAGCTCTGGCAGCAGCAAAGGCTGAGGGAGCTGGGGCTGGTTAGTCCAGAGAAAGCTGAGAGGGGTTGCCATCAATCCCTATAAATATAAATATCTCAAAGGAGGTGCCAGGAGGATGTAGGGAGACACTTGTCAGTGGTGCTCAGTGACAGGACGAGGAGCAGTGGCCAAAACTAAAACACAAGAAGTTCCACCTCAACAGGAGGAAAAAGTTCTTTCCATGGTGGTGGCAGAGCACTGGAGCAGCTGCCCAGAAAGGGTGTGGAATCTTCTTCTTTGGAGACATTCCAAACCCACCTGGACATGGTCCTGTGTGAGCTGCTCCAGGTGTGCCTGTCCTGGCAGGGGGGTTGGACTGGATGGTCCCCTTGTGGTGGGCTGTCTAGGATGTGGTGGGCTGTCTAGGATGTTGATCTCATGCTTTTTTGTCTCACACTGCCTCATGCAGTTTGGGAATCCCTCTCCCAGGGGATTTTCACCTGCCAGGAACAACAGCATTAGTCCTTGCATGAGCAGGGCAGGCAGAAACTGGAACAATTTCCTCAGGTGATCCCAGTGTTCTCTTGGAAATTGCCTTGGCACCCAACCATTGCAGGCTCAGCACACTGGGGATTATTTATAAAGCCACCTGGCACCAGGGACATGCCCCACAGCCCCTGTGTTTGGAGCAGGGGCAGTTCTCCAGGCTGCAGTGTGGGAAGTGGGAGCATCAGCACCCTGGGAACATCTCTGTGCCCTCAGGGCTGGCAGGTCCTGCTTTCAGCATCCTGTAATTACTGTCTGGGAGGTGAATCACTTAGTGTTCTGTATTTCAGAGCCAGTGAAGGGATGAATTTTATTTACTGCCTCAAGAGCTGGTTATTTCGTGTGTGAATAGGTGGATATTCATGGAGAGAGCTTTTTTGTGCTACCAAGATTTGTTTCCTCTATCCAGGGAATAGATTATCTTTCTTCAGCAAGGGGAAACCATATAAACTCTGCTTGAAGGATGTAAAAGGTTGTTGGTTGTTTTGTTTTTGTTTTTTTTTTTAATTTCTAATCTCCTGTGTCATGAAATCATTTTTATTGTAAAATGCCACACTGCCTTATCCCCTCTGACAATTTGGCTCCTCACAGGCCATTCTCAAGAACATGTTCTTCCCAAATCTGAGAACAATGGGAGAAAGGACTCTGCTGGGGTTTCAGCCTTGCAGTGATTTGTAGAACCTCTCACAGTCACATTAGTTTAAACAGACTCTACAAAAAATTAAAGGAAGCTCTGTAGGAAAAACTGAGAAGTGACATTGCTCTGGGTGAAGCCCTGGCTTTAATTCCTAATTATTTCATTTCCTACAGGGCTTTCATGTTATTGTTTGTAGCTACAAAGACATGCTTGACCTAGAACAGGCATATTTAAATCTCATTAGGAGAAAAGTTTCAATATTTATGGCCTTGCATGAATTGGGTGATTAGTTGAGTTTTAAACACTGGCTTAGGTGACTTTACATTCGTGAACAATGACAAAGGAAGGGAAGATGATCCTGAGGTCCCTACACTACTTGCAGGGTAAGTTCTGAGAAGGGTTTATTAGAAAATTAGAAAATTAATTTTATTAGGCAGCTAAAATTAACTACAACTATGAAAATTACACCAAATTTCTTTGGATTCTTTTCTGCCCTAGTTTAATAAGAAAATTTTGCTTTTAGTTTGGAACTGTTTCTTCCAATTTAGCATTAGTTAGTGCAGTTCTGCTTTGGTGAATTTGGGGTTTGCTTTGGTTGGCTTGTTTGTGTTCTCTTGGTTTTTGTCACCATGGAAGAAACCCCTTTCTCAGAACATAATAAGATGAAGCCATTTAATAAGATGATTTCCTTTGTGCATCTCATTATACATATTCAGTGGGATGACTTCTACCTTTCTATTTGTTTTATCAGCAGGGCAGATTTTTTTTTTAATTTTTCAGAATCCAGCCATGTCTCCTGAAAACAAATTAGAGTTGAAGGTCAGGGTGTCAGTTCTGCTGGAGTTGCTGTGACATGTTTTTAAGAGCTGAATCTGAGCACCATTTAGAATCAGAATAAGCAAAATTTAGTCAGAGGAGCCAAGTCAAGATGCTGATAAACCTCTGGGTTGCCCTGTGTGGGGTCAGGAGGGCACTCCATGGCCCTCAGGGGTCCTTGGCAACTCTGCATTCCCTGATTCTGGAATGGAATCTTATAACTGTTGCCAAAACAAACCAACAATTTCATTTGCTTCAGGATTCCCTTTGGGGTTTTAGGGTATATTACTTCAAATCAGAGTACTCTGAAAATAAAAGCAGTGGGTCAGACTGAGAATGAAGCATTTCAAAGACAATGATAACCTGGAGGTTGGGCTGTTCCCTGTTTCCAGTTCTCCTGTGATGATGATGATGATGATGATGATGATGATGATGATGATGATGATGATGGTGGTGGTGGTGGTATCTGGGCAGCTCCATTAATTTCTGGCTGGTAGAGGGATTGCTCTCTGCTGTACAAACCCGAGGCTGTCTCTGACCATGAGGAGACAAGGGGCAGTGGATGTTTGTCCCCATCCTCTCTCCTGCTGTCACAAACACAAGCTGGTCATCGACTCTCTGGTGTTTAAAGAAGACATCAAAGTCAAAGCACTCAGCTGGGACGTGGGGGAATGGTGTTGTGTTGTCTCTATTAGGGCATGAAATCAGATGCAGAAAAATCTGTTTGGTGACTGTTTAAGTTGCTCCAGTTGATTTATGTGCAGAAATAAGGTTAGAGATCATCAGGTGGCTGGAAGATTCTATTTGGCTTTCTCTCTTTGATCTCTGAAGGCCTTTGCTTCAACTGAAACCCTCCTGTTCCTTTTCTTGTGCAGAAAATACGCCTTCCTTTTATCTCTGCTGAGATTATCTGTGAACAAATTGGAAAATCAAAGTTGTGCTAATAATAAATTAAAGATTTTGTAGAAATCTTGGCTCATCAGGATAATGTAGTTCAGCAAATTCTTAATGAAAACTTGATCTCATGAGCCCTTATAGGTTTCTGAACTGGAGTGGCAACTGAAAAGAAATAATTTTGTGTTACAGTGTTTTCATGTCATTTCTTCCATGGTTTTTTTTCCAAAGGAACTCTGCACATTTGACTCTCCACTTTCCCAAGTTTACAGATTACCAATCTGATGGTAGATGGACAGTCCTCCTTCTGACATCTCCAAGCGTGTGCCCAGGCCCCTTGCAGGAGAAAGCATAAGCTCTGCCAGAGCCAGGAAATCTGGGCTATGACAGTCACAACTCACTCTGCTCGTTGCCATCAGGGCATCAGTGTCAGCTTTGGGCTTTGGGCTGCACCCTCACATTCTGTGGTGTTCATGGAATCATCATGGAATGCCAGAATGGTTTGGGTTGGAAAGGACCTCAAAGCCCATCCCATTCCACCCCCTGCCATGGGCAGGGACACCTCCCACCAGCCCAGGGTGCTCCAAGCCCTGTCCAACCTGGCCTGGGACACTCCCAGGGATGGGGCAACCACAGCTTCTCTGCCCAACCTGTGCCAGGGCCTGGCAACCCTCCCAGCCAACAATTCCTTCCCACTATCCCATCTGTCCCTGCCCTCTGGCAGTGGGAAGCCATTCCCTGTGTCCTGTCCCTCCATCCCTTGTCCCAAGTCCCTCTCCAGCTCTTCTGGAGCACCTTTAGCCATTGGAAGGGGTTCTAAGATGTCCCCAAAGCTTCTCCTCTCCAGGCTGAACAATCCCAGCTCTCCCAGCCTTCCCTCCCAGCAGAGCTGCTCCAGCCTCTGCCCATCCTGGGGCCTCCTCTGGGCTCTCCAGCAGCTCCCACTGCACAGCCTGGTTTTCCTGCCATTATTGATGGCAAAATAGGAAAAAAATGGCACAATGCTGCAAGAGTTGTACTGATTTTAGACTTGCTATTTATTTAACCTTTGTTTAAAAATTGTGTTTGTAGCAGAAATTAAAAGTATTACATTAAAATTAGAGATAATTATGTGAACTGTTATGCCAGTTATGAAATATTAAAAATAGCTTCAGTCATAATAAACTTCTTCATTATTTTAATGGAAAGTATTTCCCTGTTGCTAAAAATTCATGAGCATTCCAAATGTTATTTTAGGTCCTAGAAAAAAAAAAAAATCTGACTTTTTTTAGAGCTATTGCTTTGTTTCCAAATGAAATGTTGCCTACACAGCAACTTCAGAGCATTTCACTGATCTCAGAGAAAATACTGTATAAAAAGTATCAAGCTTGAAGGAAAATAGCCATTTGAATTACTTTTTGCCCCCTCCCTCTGCACTGAACATTAAATTATTTTATTAATCGTCAGAAACAACTACAAAGCAGCACAGCACAGCTCCTGCTCCTTTGGATTTCCTCAGAAACTGCATTGTTGTTTGCACTCGGAATAAAACCCAAACTGTGCTTGATAGAAAGAGTGATGGGATGCACAGATTAGAGTGATTGTCATGGGCATGTTTTATAACTCACTGGAAGTGTATCATGGGGGTGCTGCACTCCAGGTCCCTGCTGTGGATGTGCAAACATGTTCCTTTGCTGCCCCTGCCAGGACCCAGGAGAAGGGGGCTGTGACCTGCCAGGACCCAGGAGAAGGGGGCTGTGACCTGCCAGGAGGTGTCAGGGACAAAGGGGCCACACAGAGAAATAGGTGATAACTCTTTGTAGAGGGTGAGATTATGTCCATGCACACACATTCTGAAACCTGCTTTTCCCCCCTTATTTTCTGCATTTAAGATTTCATGTGGACTATTGAGGAGCACCAAGCTACCCCTTTCAGCAAAGGGCTGCAGCCTCAGCAGTTTCTACCCAATATCCCATGTCACCCGACCCTCTGGCAGTGGGAAGCCATTCCTCTTGTCCTGTCCCTCCATCCCCTGAAAACAGTCTCTCTCCTTCTTTCTTGTAGCTCCTCCAGGCCCTGCAAGGCCACAGTTGGGTCCCCCCAAAGCTTCTCCTCTCCAGGCTGAACAATCCCAGCTCTCCCAGCCTTCCCTCCCAGCAGAGCTGCTCCAGCCTCTGCCCATCCTGGGGCCTCCTCTGGGCTCTCCAGCAGCTCCATGGCCTTGCTGTGCTGGCCCCAGGGCTGGAGCAGCTCTGCAGGTGGGGTCTCACCTGGGGGGCAGAGGGGCAGAATCCCCCTGTCCTGCCCTGCTGCCCACGCTGTGGGACCAGCCCAGGGCACGGGGGGTTTCTGGGCTGGGCCATGTCCAGCCTCTGCCCCACCAGCCCCCCAAGTCCTTCTCCCAGGGCTGCTCCATCTGCTCATCCCCAGCCTGGACTGATCCCAGGATTGTCCTGACCCAGCACCAGCCCTTGGCCTTGTTAAACCTCCTGAGATTCCCAGGGGCCACTTCTGGAGCTTGTCCAGGTCCCTCTGGATGGCCCTGTCCTTTAGTGTGTCACTGCATCCCCAGCCTGGTGCCACCTGCCCACCTGCAGGGGGGCATTAACACCTTGCACTGTCCTTCTTTGTGGGGGTTTGATGGTATTTCTTTGTTTTCTGTGATTCACTCTGAAGTCTTTCCCTTGAGCTGTTTCTGTTCCCTCCTCAGCAGCCCCTGATGGCAGTTCCCGTGGCAGGGCAGGTGGTGCTGGGGGTGCTGCCCTGAGCTGCAGGTGTGGCTGTGCCACTGGGGCACAGCTCTGCTGCCTGGGGGCTCTGCCAGAACATTTCGAAGGGATCTTCAGCCTAAAGGTGCTCAGGCAGAACTTCACTTTCTTTTCTATGCCTTGCTGAAGGGCTGGGGGGCACCTGGGCAGTGGGGCAGCAGTGGGGGTGCCAGGGGAGGAAAGGGGCTGCCAGGGCAGGTTTGCCTCTGCAGGGACACATCCAGGACCTCGAGAGGCTGAGGGGACTCACTCAGGAGATGCTGCCCCACACCGAGGGGCACCCTGGGGACGTGTGGCAGGCACCTCTGGGGGTGGAGGGGTACCTGGGACCCCACTCTGTGAGGCTGGGGCTGGTGGGGATTTGCATAAAGATGGGAATTGGTTTGAATGAACTGCATCTGTTTAACGTGTTTAATACCCTCAAAGAATGTAAATCCAAATTAAATGTGGGAGCCTCATCTTATCTGTCACCCTTGGTATGTTGCAGGGGTGTGTCTGACTCACCTCTTTATACACTTATTTAATGTTTACACAAAAGCCAAAGCAGCTTTGCTTCTTTTCCCTTACCCAGGCCCTGCTCAGCCTCTTTATAAATGCAGCCATTGCACTTCAGGGGCAAGAGTGCCAGAACATTCCTGCTCTGTCATACCCCTGGTTTTCCTTTAAAACTGCAGCCTCAGAAAAGCTAAAAGATTGGGCCTGGGTATGAATAAATAGTTCCTCAGCCCTGGAAATGCTCCTGTCACTATTTCCCAGCTTTAGTGAGCTGCAGCCACATACCTGCTCCTTCTGTGTGTGTGCTCTGCCTCATTCCCACTGTCCCACTTACTACAGCATTAAATATTGTCTGTGTGCTTATGGGTGTATAAAGTAATGGAAGAAATAGAATTCTGACAGTGATACATGGATGTATTTTGGAAACCATACACAAGCACAAGTAAGCATCAATCTAGTCGTGCACCAGCTTTTAGATTTATTGTGCCCATGTACTGAAAATGTTAAATACACTCATGTATTTTAAATCAGCACGTTTGAGCTGGAACAGCTGTGCTTGTTTTGTTGGTGTTGTGGTCAAATGACCTCAGGAAATACATATTTTGGAGTAAATTCCCTCTTGCTGAAATCAAGGCTGTTGCTTGAAGGATGGGTGGTGGAATACACCTGAAGGCAACTCTTATAAATCAATCCAATCCTTTCTCTGGAAAGCTTTGATTTATGCAGGTCAAATTAACTTTTCCAAACTTGATGCAATTTATCTCAAGCACGAGAATTCTGAGAAAAAGGGAAAGGAAATGTATTTGCACTGTGCACTCAAGGTAAAAGTTTTGATTCACTATTAATCAGCAACAATGTCTTCCAGGATGATGGGAACGTAATTCAGCAGATCCCTTTGGAGCAGCAGTTGTTCTCCTGGCTGACACAGGGACTAGGGGAAAAAAATGGTAAGGAGAACTGCTTTTAGCAGGATTTTTTTCTTCCTTTTTTTTTTTTTTTAAATTCACTACATTAATAATGCAAAAAGTCACATTGGGAGTTTTGATGGTGAAGAGTTGAACAGATAAAATGGATAAAAATTAAACTGTTTAACTGGTGTTTTGTAACATAAAGGGAAGTTGGTGTGGTGGTTTATTATCTGCAGACATCTAAACAATGTGTCATTTCTTCTGCTCTGCATGTACAAAAAATAGTTCTGCTCTCTGGGGTAGATTTATTATTTTTCATTGATTGCCTCATTCTGTTGGAGGACATTTCTGGCAGTAAAGCAGAAGATCTGTCATATCTATCATGATGTGTCTGAGATCTGTCAGGGCTGTGGCTCTTTTCTGAACTTTGCTGTTTCAGAAAAATGTAGCTGAGCATTTCAGGCAGAAGTCTGACATTTCCAAGCTGAAAATCAATCTTCTTTTGTATGGTGTTTCTCAAAGAAGACCTCGAGCTTTGATTGCACAAGTCGTGGTTTCATCTGTTGGAGGACACAATGTGGACACCAAATAATTTGGGTAACAGGTTTGACAGGTGTTCTGTGATGAAAATAAATTGAAGAAATGATCATAGAAGAGACACTGCAGTCAAGATAGCAGAACAAACATTGATCTGCTGTTGTCATGGCCATGAACCTGAAGGGATTTCTTGCTGGTTCTTATATTTTCTTGTAATTCTTTCTAGAGCTGAGGACTAACAAGATGAACACAGCCCACTGTGAATTAGTATTCCAGATTATACCATATTTAGAGGGGAAAAACAGAACTGTTAAAAAGAACTAAACTGTGAGAAACAATGAGATGTCCCCGTGTACAGGAGGGGAGGTTGGATGAAACACTGTGGATGAAATTACTGTGAAAAAACAAGATTTAAGCAATTTATTTAATTGTAAAACACACTGAAGCCAAGAGACCCATTGCCCTTGTCGAGGTGTTCAGCACCTGGGCTTTCACTTATGCATTAGGGTGTTACTGGAGACAGAGAAGGGGGGTTGTATGTTGGGTGTGTGTGCCCAGGGACAGCAGAACTCTGAGGAGAAGGGCACAGGGAGCCAGGAACAGCCAGAGCAACACAGACTTCAAGGTGCTGGGAGCATCAGGGGGAAATGTTTCAGTGGTAGGTTCCTTCCCAGGGCAGATGTCTGGAAATACTGGGCAGACCAGTGCTCTTGTTTCCTTATTAGTTGTATTCATCAGAGAAATAAATAAGTCAACTAAAGCTGTGGTACTCAGTTGTTCCCTTCCAGAAGAGAGAAACCTGGACATTCCCATGCAGGAGCCTGGAAATTCCCACTGTAGGTCTTGGTGGAACCATGTGGGATGAAGAACTGCCTCAGTATGTGCCTGTCTGTGCTGGTGCTTTCAGTGCCCTCTGGTTTGGATGGAATTGTCCCCTTGGTACAGACACAGGGCAGGATTTAACCAATATTCAGGTGGCCAGGTAGCATTGGGAAGAGAAATCAAAAGAACAGGCAGAGTTGGGATTTACAGTCATGAGTCAGAGGAACAGGCATGGGTGGAGTGGTCTCTGTCTGTAATAAATACATGAAAAAAGTCTCTGTGAATGTAGCACTGAAATGTGAGAGAGGATTCTTAGTTTTTATTGTTTTAAATCCACCCTGAGTAAAGGCAATCATTCTATGGAAACAACTCTCACTCCAGATGTCAGGAGCATCCTGTGAACCTCTTGCCATGCACCTCTTCTGATTTTACCCCAAGAAACATGTTCTTACCTGCCTGCATAGCTCAAAAAGCTAAAGAGTTCTGATTTCTAAATATTTTTGAGGGTCAGTTAAGATAATTAGTAGGTATTTCATTCAGGAGGTTTTATCTTGGTGGTTCCTCAATTGAGTCACTCAAATGTGCAGATTTTCCACACAGATGATGCTGCGCCAGCCACAAAATACTGACTCGATTTTGTTAAGGAGTTTAGCAATGCATGAAATGCATAATTAGAGCAGGATTAGTTTCCTACCTTCAAGTTTCTAACAATTATTTAATTCAGAACAGCAACAAAAGTCCCCAGAGCACACAAATAGTCTTAAGTTTAAACAGGATGACATCGAAGATGGATCAATAATTTCTCCCCCCTATATTTATTTTACTTTACAGGCTGCAAACAGAGATATTGGCTATTTCCAAGCTTAAGGCACTGAGAGAAATAAATCCATTCAGTTCCAGAGCAGACTCCATTAACACAGATTGCCTTCAGCCCCATTAGGCCTCATCACTGAGGTGTTTGAAACAAGTGTTTGTTTCTAAAAGCTCTGCAAGCCAAGGAATTAAAACCCACCTTCGTTGGAAAAGCCTCTTTTCTGAGCCTTAATAAAATGACACTTTGTCTTACTTTTGTGTCTCCAGTCATGCAGGAAATTAGAGGACTAGCTCCTTCCTGCAGACTTTGGGTTTCAGGCTTCAGGCTCAATTTGGCAGGTTATATTACTCAAATTAGCTGATAAATGAGATGTTTGTTTCTGGAGTGGAAGTGCCATCAACTTGCATGCAAATACTGAGGATATGAACGTCCCTCCTTTGAATCTGGGATTATAGGATGGCTTTTCTTGTTGAGGGAGCTCAGAAACTTCTTATTGATTTATGTTATTGAGTTTCTCCGACTGCAATGTGTCATTGTTAAGTATAATTTAGAATGGCCTTTTTTTTCCTCCTCTAATCTTGTGTGTGGCAAACTTGATCTGATTTGGGGCTGGGATGGTCTCGAGGATCTTTGAACCCTTGTCTGTGTGTAGTGACAGCGGCACGTCTGGAGGAAGACGATGTCATTAAGGTGTCATTAAGGTGTCATTAGGCTTTCATTAGGATGTCTGATTTCTTGATGGTTGTCTGATAAGAAATTATATTTTCAAGCCAGGCCTGAGTATTCTTAGCATGGGAGAGGTTATTATGGGATTCGAGGTTTGGAGAGAAGCTTCGGTTATTCCAGAGGGCACCTCCTGCTAGTCAGGAGGGGAGGAGTCACCTGCAGCACCTGAAGAGGTGGTTGCTGTCCACCCCTCCCATGCTGTAAGCCCAAATATTGCCTGAGGACAGAATGGATTTTGGCAGGTGCTGAAGTCATTTTGCTGTCCTGGCCAGTAATCAGAATTACTGACATTCATGTCCAGGGGGTGTGATGTGATGCCTTACCCTTTCCTGACTCTGCAGGAGGAAAACATGGATGCTCTGGATGCCTGTGGGCCTCCTGCACTTGAGGTGCTGCTGTGCTGACACCCCAAAGTCAGCCAGAGCTTGAGGAGAACGTGGATGCTCTGGTTGCCTGTGGGCCTCCTGCACTTGAGGTGCTGCTGTGCTGACACCCCAAAGTCAGCCAGAGCTTGAGGAGAACGTGGATGCTCTGGTTGCCTGTGGGCCTCCTGCACTTGAGGTGCTGCTGTGCTGACACCCCAAAGTCAGCCAGAGCTTGAGGAGAACGTGGATGCTCTGGTTGCCTGTGGGCCTCCTGCACTTGAGGTGCTGCTGTGCTGACACCCCAAAGTCAGCCAGAGCTTGAGGAGAACGTGGATGCTCTGGTTGCTTGTGGGCCTCCTGCATTTGAGGTGCTGCCAAGTGCTGTGCTGACACCCCAAAGTCAGCCAGAGCTTGAGGAGAACGTGGATGCTCTGGATGCCTGTGGGCCTCCTGCACTTGAGGTGCTGCTGTGCTGACACCCCAAAGTCAGCCAGAGCTTGAGGAGAACATGGATGCTCTGGTTGCCTGTGGGCCTCCTGCACTTGAGGTGCTGCTGTGCTGACACCCCAAAGTCAGCCAGAGCTTAAGGAGAACATGGATGCTCTGGTTGCCTGTGGGCCTCCTGCACTTGAGGTGCTGCAAAGTGCTGTGCTGACACCCCAAAGTCAGCCAGAGCTTGAGGAGAACGTGGATGCTCTGGATGCCTGTGGGCCTCCTGCACTTGAGGTGCTGCTGTGCTGACACCCCAAAGTCAGCCAGAGCTTGAGGAGAACGTGGATGCTCTGGATGCCGGTGGGCCTCCTGCACTTGAGGTGCTGCTGTGCTGACACCCCAAAGTCACCCAGAGCTTGAAGGGAGGTGGAACGAGATGAACTTTGAGGTCTTTTCCAACCCAAACTGATCTCTGATTCTGGGATTCTGTGGCTCTGTGATTGGGAGATGCTGCTGAGCTGTAATAACACATTAAAGGGCAACTGCAACTGAGGAACACAGTGCCTTTTTTATGTCTTTTTTTTTTCACTTGTATTTGCATTCCAGACCAATCCAATGAAGCATCAGTAGAGACTCAGGCAAACTGTAGTCTGTGTCCTAAAACCTGTGTTCAAACTCCTGCATTCTAATTGCCCAGTTCAAAGGAGGCACATTAACCTGGTGTGTTCACCATGTAGACAAATAAATGTACAAACCTCTTCCACACCTTTGGTACCAAAACTAAAATAATGATGCTGAATATTGATTTCAGCTTTTGCATTAATAAATTGACTGGGATATTCTGGACATGAAATTCTTCTGGAATTTATTCTGTGTTATTTCAGAGACAGTTTGTGCAATGTGGAAATAATGTTTGATACATTCTGATGTTGTGACCAGAGCTCTTGGTTTCCCAGCATGTCTGTGTGGCTGAGACAAAAAGGAGATGTTGGTCTCCAAGGAGGAACCAGCAGTGCGTGGGCCAGATGGACTCTGGCAGTCATGGGTCCTTTTGTCTGTGGGCTGAAGAAGCTCATCAGAAACATGAGGTGAGGAAGAACCCAGCAGAGAAAGATGGTGAGGTTGGCAAAGCTCTTTGAGTGTTCTCAATTACCTTGTTAAGAAAACAACCTTAGAAATTATAAGGAAGATGATAAGTGCTCATTTATCTTCATTTTGTTCATGGAACAGCATTTCTGTGCCTTCATGGACTGGCTGGTGCCAGAGAGGTTTGTTCTTCATCAGGTTTTACCCTTGTGAAGGTAACCAGGTGTGGGCCTCAAGCTGCCTTGTTGGTTAGAGCAGCACATGCCTGAAGGTAACTGCTGAGTTGGGTTTCCCACAGAAAAGAGGCCTCTTGCTTGAGTGCAGTCCACGTGCAATCATCCTTTTCTACTCCCTCACACTTGGGAAGTGCAGGATATGCACTAGCAACGAGATCTATACAATTTTTCTCTCCAGAGTGACACCTCCTCCCAGATGTGCCTTTAATGACTATTTCATACTGAACCATTTTCCCCTCTGATAAAATTGCATTCATTACTCATATTCATGTCTCCACTTTGCTGTGGAGCAGAATCAATTTTCTTCATGTTATTGCAGAGTGTTCTGTGACAGACTCACCCAGATGATCTGGAGTATCTGTGTCACCACAGGAGCTCTTTGGAAGCCAGGCTGAAGCAGCAGAGACGCCCTTCAGTCCCTGTGGGTGCACCTGGGCCTTGGGCATTGCAGACAGAGGATGTTTTCCCATCCTGTGCTTACAGAGATTTGCTGGCACGAGTCTGTAGCCTGGGTCAGTTGTCTGTTCAGGGATTCTGCCACCCTTTGAAGTCATCCAGGAGGGTGTAAATCCCTCTGCCAAGGCTGTGTGGGCCAGCAGGGGCCCCTTGCTGTCTGCTGTAAACAAGGGGGAGTGTTTGGTTTATCCTTTCTTTGCCTAGAAGAGCATTTCTGCAACAGCAGCACCTTAATCCTCTTATATTTGGGTTCATGGAAAGGCTTTGGAGCTGTTCATGTTTCTAAGGCAGACTGAGGTGTGGAGGGAGTGTGTTCTGTTTCCCTGTTCTGGAACAGAAGGGGTGGATCATCCTGAATAACCCAAAGCATCCATGAATTTATTAGCCTGTTCTTGGTGCAAATTTGAGTGGGACAGCACCTGCAAGTTGTCACATAAAGCAAAATGTTTTATAATTAATGAGCTTTGTCAGATTTAAGCAGGAAGGAGCCTGGGAACATTGGCCACCTCACAGGAGTTGTGGGCACAGAACAGAGTGTAAGGGAAGGGGAAGGGAACACTTAGGGGGAATTAATCCAAATAAATACAGGTAATAGTAGCAGGAAAAAGGTCATATGGTACATTTATGGTACAGGAGAGAGGTCTGTGCTCACAAGCTGGAGACCCTTTGAGAGAACAGGCAAAGAATGTTCCTTCCCTGGACATCAAAAGGAATTTCCCCCTGGAAAGGGTGGTCAGGCCTTGGCAGGGGCTGCCCAGAGAGGTTTGGAGTGCCCAGCCCTGGAGGTGCCCAAGGCAGGACTGGCCGTGGCACTCAGTGCTCTGGGCTGGGGGACAAGGTGGGCATCGGGCACAGGGTGGGCTCCAGGGGCTGGGAGGGCTTTGCCAAGGTGGGCATCGGGCACAGGGTGGGCTCCGTGGGCTGGGAGGGCTTTGCCAAGGTGGGCATCGGGCACAGGGTGGGCTCCATGGGCTGGGAGGGCTTTGCCAAGGTGGGCATCGGGCACAGGGTGGGCTCCATGGGCTGGGAGGGCTTTGCCAAGGTCCTCATCGGGCACAGGGTGGGCTCTGTGGGCTGGGAGGGCTTTGCCAAGGTGGGCACTGGGCACAGGGTGGGCTCTGTGGGCTGGGAGGGCTTTGCCAAGGTCCTCATCGGGCACAGGGTGCGCTCCAGGGACTGGGAGGGCTTTGCCAAGGTGGGCATTGGGCACAGGGTGGGCTCTGTGGGCTTGGAGGGCTTTGCCAAGGTGGGCATCGGGCACAGGGTGGGCTCTGTGGGCTTGGAGGGCTTTGCCAAGGTGGGCATCAGGCACAGGGTGGGCTCCATGGGAGGGGAGGGCTTTGCCAAGGTGGGCATTGGGCACAGGGTGGGCTCCAGGGGCTGGGAGGGCTTTGCCAGCCTTAATGACTGATTCTACAGCAGTGCTTCTGTGGTAACCATGAGTTTGTTTTTCAGAACTGGAAATAGGTAATGTATTTTTAAAAGCAGAAGAGGCAATTCTAGAAATGGGATCAGTAGTACAATCCAGAAGTGTTTTTCCATGTTCCTTTACAGTCAGGAGACAGCTGCCTTTTGCTCCTTTGTGTCATTTACATCTGAAAAAAATGCCTGAATTTTGCTTGAGTTTTCTTTCAATGCCAGGTTGGATGGAGCCCTGAGCAACCCAACCTAGGGAGTGGCATCCCTGTCCGTGTCAGGGTTTGGGACTAGATGATCTCTAAGGTCCCTTCCAGTGAAATATTCTAGAGCTCTGTGATTCTGATCTAGTGTTCCATCTTGCCTGAGAACAGCTACTGAGTCAGATGGACATATGGGCAAGCATTCCATATGCCACAGTGGAATGATTTATACCCAAAACAAGCTTATGGGTAAAGGTCTCCTTTCTGAAGTTCCTCACAGCTCCTCCTCTGTGTAGAATTGTTTCTTTTTTTACATATCCCCCATTGTAGGAAGAGGTTGGTTATTTTTGAGGGGCTTTGACAGTACTGCCCAAATTACGACAGGCTGGTGCCATACACTTTGTCATCTCCTTTTATGACCCTTGTGTCATCAAACCAATTAAAAATATGCAATTTCCTTAATAAATGTTCTTGAATCTTGAAAGATTACAAGGACATGTGTTGAAAGTATAAACCAGTCTGTGGTTAGTCATCTTCAAATTGGATGCAAATTTTGTATGATGGGGTTTTTTAATAAAATAAACTGGGCAGTGAGGTCACACTGGAATATTTCTTCTATCTATCTATCTATCTATCTATCTATCTATCTATCTATCTATCTATCTATCTATAAATCTATCCATCCTTCCATCTATGTTGCAGCCCGATTCAGGTGGGTCTGAGTGACCACCTTACAGGTTTCGTTTTCACCTTAAAAGGACATGTTTCCAGCCTCAACCAATTGGAGTCAGACCACCGCACCTGGGGTGGGGTCACTTGAGGTCATATATACCTGTGTTTTTGAATAAACTTGGGATTTGCTTTACATCACATTGGTGTGTGCAGTCCTCTCTAGAGCAGGCTTGCGACACATCTATCTCTCTCTATCTCTCTATCTATCTATCTATCTATCTATCTATCTATCTATCTATCTATCTATCTAATCTCTCTGTCTCTATATCTCTCTATCTCTCTATCTCTCCACCTCTCTATCTATCTATATCTATCTATCTATCTATCTATCTATCTATCTATCTATCTATCTATCTCTATCTCTGTCTCTGTCTCTATATCTATCTGTCTATCTGTCTGTCTATCTATCTATCTATCTATCTATCTATCTATCTATCTCTATCTCTGTCTCTATATCTATCTGTCTATCTATCTATCTATCTATCTATCTATCTATCTATCTATCTATCTCTGTCTCTCTGTCTCTCTATCCGTCTATCTATCTATCTATCTATCTATCTATCTATCTATCTATCTATCTATCTCTGTCTCTATATATCTCTATCTCTCTATCTATCTATCTATCTATATCTATCTATCTATCTATCTATCTATCTATCTACATCTCTATCTATCTATCTATCTATCTCTGTCTCTCTGTCTCTCTATCCGTCTATCTATCTATCTATCTATCTATCTATCTATCTATCTCTGTCTCTATATCTATCTCTCTATCTCTCTATCTCTCCATCTCTCTAGCTCTCTATCAATATATCTATCTATCTATCTATCTATCTATCTCTATATCTATCTATCTATCTATCTATCTATCTATCTATCTATCTATCTATCTGTCTATCTATCTGTCCGTCCATCCATATATCTGTCTGTCTATCTATCTATCTATCTATCTATCTATCTATCTATCTATCTATCTATCTATCCGTCCATCTGTCTGTCTATCTATCTATCTATCTATCTATCTATCTATCTATCTATCTATCTATCTATCTATTTTTCTTGTATTTCTCTCACTATGGATAGAGATGGGCATTTAATACAAAAAATATTCTTCAATACTTTATATTTCAGTCTGAGAGATACATTTTTAAATTTGTCTTCATCTTTCCCTGCTTTGTTACTTCCCATTTTTAGAATTTGCTCCAGACCTCAGTTCAGACAATGCACAGGCATTACAAAATATTACTTGTGTTTCTAAACTGTAAGTTTGATCCCAGCAGCTTCGTGGAAGCCCCACTGAGCCACTTGCTCAACACAAGAGTTTGGTTTAGTGCCTAAAATACGCTTTGCAGAAGCTTGGCCATTCCAAGGACTTCCAGGAATTGGCACCTTGGACCTATTCCTGATGTTCCAGGCCAGAAGGGAGGTGGTTTCCTTTAAGCATTCCCTCAGCTGTGTCCTGTGGAGTGTCAGCTGACAGACACAAGGTTGAGTGATGTGTCCATAAGTCAGTTTGGAACAAGTACATGGGCCAGGACTCAAAGCTGGGCTGGCCCAGCATGACCAGCTGTTATCCAGGGGCTACAGGACATACTGGAAATATGGTATTTTTCCCATGAGGAAATGCATAGATGGAACTTGTCTTTGACAATCAGAATTTAATTAATAAAATGACCTAAGTCCTGGCAAAAAGTGTCACAGCCAAGGCACATTTGCAGACAAATGTAATGAGAAAGATCTGTGAAGTTTGACCATTGGGCTGGTTGAGCAGGTGGGTGACAGTGGCATTTTTAGTATGTCTGGGTGTGCTGTTTTTAAAGTAAACTGACAGGAGAAACAAACTCAGCTCGGGAGAGATTATGAGTCAGAGTTACAATTTAATAACACTATTACAATAAATGCAATGGCACAAAGAGAAATTGGGTTTAACTCCCAACCCCAGCAGTGTAACCCACCCCCTGGGGCACAAACACAGGGGGGTTTGGTGGCCCCTGTGCTGAGCCCCACGTGGTTCCCTCGAGTCCAAAGGAAAAGGAAGGGACAAACCTGTTGGTGCAGATGATGGCACAGTCTGGTGGAGAGTGGTGGGCTCCTCCTGGCCAGGGGCTGCTCCTCCTCTGGATCCCATGAGTGGTCCCAGAAGTCCCCAAAGCCCAAAATTCTCTCCCCTCAGGTTTGGGTGGGAGCCCCCAGTGCCTCCCCCAGGGCAGGGAGTTCCACACTGGGGGATCTGACTCTGGCAGTCAGGGGGGATTTTGGAATGGTTGCTGGCCCATGGGCAGAGCTGAGCCCTCAGGTGGGTGTGGAGGTGCCAAGGAGTCCCTGCAGGGCAGTTCTCCCAGCTCCTCTGCCAGGCTTCTTTCCCAGCCAGCTCCCAGCCTGAGGGCTCAGCTGTGCCCTGGGCAGCTGCTGCCAATGGGCCATTGGGAACAGTTGCTGGGCAATGGCCCAGAGGGTTTGGAATGCACAGCTTTGGTCACACCCACACAGGGATAAACTGGTCCCACCTGCTGAACTGGGACAGTGGCATAGAGTGTCTGAACTATTACTGACTGCAGGAACTCTCAAGCTCCCTATCCTCATAGCTTAGAGAAGGGCTTAGAAGATAATTTAGTCCCAGCTTTCATAAAGCATAAACAACAAAAAAAAAAAGCTTTTTTTTTTCAATACCTGCAACAGGATGTGAAATTTTCTGCATCACCTGAGCTCAGAGTTTTCACTTCTGGGATGTCAGGTCTGGAGAGAGGCACCTCATCCCTGACATTTCTGTGATGTGGGTCTCCAGGAGAGGTTCAAATTAGATTTTAGGGGGGGGAAAATCCCTGAAAGAGAGTGGTCAGGCATTACAGGAAGGTGTGGAGTCAGTTTTTGGGAGTGATAAAGAGATCTGGCTGTGACACTCAGCGATATGGTTATGGTGGTGCTGGGGTGGCAGCTGATGACCTTGAAGTTCCAACATGCCCTGCCATAAACTGTCTGCTTTTGGTGTAATTCCTTCCCCTCACTGGTGATGTGATGGGTGTCACTGGTGGGGCACGAAGCTGTCTTGGTTTGAGATGAGCAACTGCCAACCCCCCCAAGCACAGAGAGAAAAGCCTCCCTCCTAACACCAGGGAAAGGGAGGAAAAGAGAGGGGAAAGAAAAAAAACACTTCAAACTGCATTTATACTAAAACTACATATATTTTTACAGAAAGGAAGAGACAATTAGAAGAGAGTACAAATATTCACTCACACAAGTCTGCAACACACAACAAATTCCTCACTTCTTAACAAACACACAAACTTTACTGTCCCAACTACACATTACTTAAGAAGAAGCTTATTCCCCAGGGAGACAAACTCAAGCAGAAAGGAGAGACCCAGAACAACACATTTTACTTTCCTGAGGTACCCTGTGAGCCAGTGGTGGGCCTGGTCCTCTCCAACCCCCCTGGGGCACCATCATGCATCCTCCCAAGAGGAGGCTGAGAAGTGACTGCCTTAACCACTCCCACACTGGTTCCTGCTTCCCTGGAGATGATGTCATAATGTGGTATGGAATACAAAATTACTGGCTAGAAGAGGTCAGCTGTTGGCTCAGCCCAGCTCAAGTCAGCTGACAACTTCAGCCTAGTCCAGACTCCAGAGCCCAAATCTAGGCCCACCTGGGTGAACCCATGACAGAAGCCCACCCAGGGCAGCCAACCCTCCCTCCACATTCCAACAGTGTAGATGGATCCCCACATCCCAAGAGATAAAAGTTATAAACTGCAGGTTAAATCTGTCACAGGTACAGAATCTGTACAACTCCCAAAGGATCCCAGTGATGAGGCCACTGGAAATATGTCGTGAGCAATCCTTTTCTCCAGATTTTGAGGCAATCCATTAAAGGCAAAGGGATGTTTTCAGCAGTGTGATTGCACAAGGGCTCTAATTGCTGTTTGCAGAGCAAGAGGTATATGAGATGTGATGCCAAACTCACTATTTATAAATTAATGTTATCTATGAAAAGTCAGTGAGTGTTTTAAGAGGGCTGATTGCCAATCCAGTCAGTGGAAATATGTTGCTTGAGTAGTTGTAAGTCATACTTTTTTTTTTTATTAATCCCTAATTTTGGAGGGTTTTCCCATTTGAGTGATGCCGTGAATGACCCCCCAAAAACAGAACTCTGAGCCACTTTACTGTAGGGTAAGATAAAAAGTAAAGGTCCTTTAATATCCCAGGCCTACAGCCCACAGGAATACAGGATGACAGGCATGTGTCCCAGTTCTTGTTTCCATGGCTTTTATAATAAGATCCCTCCAATCATTGCTTTACACATTTCTCAGTCCAGCCCCGGTCCCACCCCTGGTTCAACCCCTGGAATTGGGTCTGGGGTCATCAAGACCCTCTGTCTTCATCAGCTCTTCATCCTCAGGCACACAAAGGTCTCTTGGAGTTCATCCAGTTCTGGCTTTTGGGTCACTCTGACCTGTGTTTATGTTTCATTCTGTGGCCCTTCTGATATCCTTCAGCTCTACCTTGGAAAGGAGTCTAAACAAGATTAATTAACTAAAGGAATTTGAGCTCCCTGTTCTGGGACAGGGGTAGTGATAGAAAGGCATTAAACTGTTAGAAATATTAACCCTCTAAAAATCTACAACTACTGTGTTCCTAAAATCTACAAAATGTGAAAATCAGAACAAACCCCCCTTTGGCATCAATTGCTTTACACATTTCTCAGTCCAGCCCCAGTCCCACCCCTGGTCCAGCCCCTGGAATTGGGTCTGGGGTCATCAAGACCCTCTGTCTTCATCAGCTCCTCTTCCTCAGGCACACGAAGGTCCCTTGGAGCTCATCCAGTTCTGGCTTTTGGGTCACTCTGACCTGTGTTTATGTTTCATTCTGTGGCCCTTCTGATATCCTTCAGCTCTACCTTGGAAAGGAGTCTAACCAAGATTAATTAACTAAAGGAATTTGAGCTCCCTGTTCTGGGACAGGGGTAGTGATAGAAAGGCATTAAACTTAAACTGTTAGAAATATTAACCCTCTAAAAATCTACAACTACTGTGTTCCTAAAATCTACAAAATGTGAAAATCAGAACTAAAACACCTTTCAGCAACACAGAGATTTTCTTCATGTTTAAGGTTCAACTTCCATGAGTTTAAGCAGTGTTCCAATAGCTCACATGTCAAGCCTTGGAACAGGCTGCCCAGGAAGTGGTGGAATCATCATGCCTGGAAGTGTCCAAAAAGCAGCACGAGGCACTTCATGATGTGATTTTGTGGACATGGTGGGATTTGGTCAAAGGCTGCACTTGGTGATCCTGGAGGTCTTTTTCAACCTGAAAGATTCTGTGATTGTCTGACTGTGGTGGCACTTCATGTGGTTTTACACTTGTCATGTCTGCTGTTCCCATTTCTTTCCTTCCCTTGTATCCCAGACACAAAGGTAAGGAAAAACCCAGCCTAAATGTCTCACTCTCATTCTTCCTTTTAACAAAAGCATGAAGGCAGTGGACTAGAAAAAAGCCCTTGCTGCAGTCATGACTTCCTGTCTTTTGAAGTTGCTGCTTTTTTTTTTGAACTTCAGTGCTATATATTTTAAACATTTATTTTCATTGCTTGTGGTAACTGCAGCAGTTCTTACGTGGGCACCTTCACCAGTGTGAATAATGAAATCTTAAACTACATTCACACACTTTATCCACTTGGGCTGTGTAGGAAAAATACCCGACTTTAATCAAACTACACATTATCTTTTGTCACGAGCAAGTAGTTCATCAGAAGGTGATAGAGATTGGAAAGAAGATCATTAAAAAATTCAGCAGCAGTCCAAAATCCTGGGTGAGACCAGACTGTGGTTCAGTAAATCTTGACTCTCATCCTGTTAAACCTGAAAGTGATTGGATTTACAGTCAGGGGTAGGAAGACACATCTCAAAATCAAGAAAAAATAATTCAGAGGAAAGTAATGGTATACTTATAAATGTCCCATATATTATATTATATCATGTATATTATATTAAAAATGCGATGGCAGGGGGAAAAAGAACAAACATGTGGTGTTGGAATATTAACAGAGAGACTGAAACAAGTATGAAATAATGAAAATACTGAAAACAGCCAAAATTCATCCTAGAAACCACAATGCTGAAAATGAGTTAAGGGCATTGCCTTGATTCGTGGAGCTGTCCCTGGTCCTGACATTCAACTCCACTATTAAACACCTAAAATTGGAAATAAAACAGAGAAATACATGACACTAAGTGGCTATTTTTTTTTTCTTTAAGATGGAGCCAATGCAACTGAAAATCTTCTACCTCCAAAGTGTTTTCTATTGAAAAATGTAGGTAGGGGAGTTCAAGTGCAGGTAAACTTTTTTTTTGGGGTGTGAGTAGTGACTCCCTTACCAATTTTCCTTAAGAATGAGGTCTTTGAATAGGGGGTGAAGAGAGAGCTGGTGGGAACACCCAGAAAGCACAGATGGCTTCCAGAGAGAAGCAAAAATGTGTCTGTATGTCAACTCTTTACCCAGATTTACAAGCAGTGCCATGGAGAGGCATGAGACACACACCCCTACAGCTTATGGGTGGCATTTGGGGGCAGAGGGGGCATTAAGGCAGGGACCCCCTCCCTCCTCTGAATAGGGGGTGAAGAGAGAGCTGGTGGGAACACCCAGAAAGCACAGATGGCTTCCAGAGAGAAGCAAAGATGTGTCTGTATGTCAAGTCTTTACCCAGATTTACAAGCAGTGCCATGGAGAGGCATGAGACACACACCCCTACAGCTTAGGGGTGGCATTTGGGGGCAGAGTCGGGGCATTAAGGCAGGGACCCCCTCCCTCCTCTGAATAGGGGGTGAAGAGAGAGCTGGTGGGAACACCCAGAAGGCACAGATGGCTTCCAGAGAGAAGCAAAAATGTGTCTGTATGTCAACTCTTTACCCAGATTTACAAGCAGTGCCATGGAGAGGCATGAGACACACACCCCTACAGCTTAGGGGTGGCATTTGGGGGCAGAGTTGGGGCATTAAGGCAGGGACCCCCTCCCTTCTCTGAATAGGGGGTGAAGAGAGAGCTGGTGGGAACACCCAGAAAGCACAGATGGCTTCCAGAGAGAAGAAAAATGTGTCTGTATGTCAACTCTTTACCCAGATTTACAAGCAGTGCCATGGAGAGGCATGAGACACATACCCCTACAGCTTATGGGTGGCATTTGGGGGCAGAGTCGGGGCATTAAGGCAGGGACCCCCTCCCTCCTCCTGCACAGTCCTGAAGGAGCACTGCAAGCTTTGATCTGGGAGAGAACAAATGGGAAAGGAGTGGAATGTCTTCATTTTGTATGAGTTTCCCCAAATCCTCTTGGTTAGCAAGTGGCAGCAAATCAAGGGCTGTGAGTGTGTGAGTGTATTTTTAACGAGGAAACTAATTGCCTTCTGTGGGCAGAAACTGTGTTTGGGTAAAGGCTGGAGTTGCTGTCACCAATGTTTGCTCCTCAGCGTAGACATTGGAAGGTAAGAGCTTATCTCAGTAATGGAAAATCATTATGCCAATCAACTAATTAGACAGATGGAGTGCCCAGCCCTGGAGGTGCCCAAGGCAGGACTGGCCGTGGCACTCAGTGCTTGGGGCACAGGGTGGGCATCGGGCACAGGGTGGGTGCAATGGTCATGGTGGTCTTTTCCATCCTCAGTGATTCCCTGATTCTAATTCCATTCTCTCTTGCCCCCTCTTTCTTTACCCATGGTGTGTTTGGGGGGTTGGGGTTTTTTTTGTTAGTTTTTGTGTTTGGTTTTTTGGCTTTTCTTTTTTCCCTAATGTGGTTTATTTCTGGGAAATGTATTTTATAAAATCTGTGCTCCATTTCCCTTTCTCATTTCATGGCATTTGGGGTGGTTTGGGTAGGGTTTTTTTGTTCATTTTTGTCTTTTTTTTCCCCCTTATGTGGTTTATTTTTGGGAAATGTATTTTATAAAGTCTGTGCTACATTTTCTTTTCTCATTTCATGGCATTTAACAAACTATAAGTGGGTGTGTTTTAGTTTTTGGGAGGGATTTTGTCAGAGGTTTTTTTTTTTGTTTGGATTCTTTTTGCTTATTTGTTTTGGTTTTTTTTTCCTCCTAAAGTGTTTTATTTCTGGAAAATGCATTCTATAAAATCTGTCTTGTATTTCCCTTTCTCATCTCACAGCATTTAACAAAGTATAAGTTGGTGTGCTTGTTTTTTTGTTATTTTTTGTTCGGTTTTTTTGTTGTTTGTTTATTTGGTTGGGCTTTTTTTTCCCCTTATGTGGTTTATTTCTGGAAACTGTATTTTATAAAATCGGTGTTCCATTTCCCTTTCTCATGTCATGGCACTTAACAAATTATAAGTGGGTGTGTTTTAGTTCTTGGGGGGGATTTTGTCAGTTTTTTTTTGTTTGGATTCTTTTTGCTTGTTTATTTTGGGGTTTTTTTCCTCCTAAAGTGTTTCATTTCTGGAAAATGCATTCTATAAAATCTGTGCTACATTTCCCTTTCTCATCTCACAGTGTTTAACAAAGTATAAGTTGGTGTGCTTTGGTTTTTGGTTAGTTTTTTTGTTGTTTTTTTGTTGTTATTTGTTTATTTGGTTGGGCTTTTTTTTCCTTAATGTGGTTTATTTCTGGGAAATGTATTTTATAAATCAGTGCTACATTTCCCTTTCCCATTTCATGGCATTTGGGGTGGTTTGGGTAGGGTTGTTTTGTTCATTTTTGTCTTTTTTTTCCCCCTTATGTGGTTTATTTCTGGGAAATGTATTGTATAAAATCTGTGTTCCATTTCCCTTTCTCATTTCATGGCACTTAACAAATTATAAGTGGGTGTGTTTTAGTTCTTGGGGGGGATTTTGTCAGAGTTTTTTTTTGTTTGGATTCTTTTTGCTTGTTTGTTTTGGGGTTTTTTTCCTCCCAATGTGTTTTATTTCTGGAAAATGCATTCTATAAAATCTGTCTTGTATTTCGCTTTCTCATCTCACAGTGTTTAACAAAATATAAGTTGGTGTGCTTTGGTTTTTTGTTAGTTTTTTTGTTGGTTTTTTTTTTGTTGTTTGTTTCTTTGATTGGGCTTTTTTCCCTAATGTGGTTTATTTCTGGGAAATGTATTTTATAAAATCAGTGCTACATTTCCCTTTCTCATGTCATGGCATTTGGGGTGGTTTGGGTAGGGTTCTTTTGTTCATTTTTGTCTTTTTTTTCCCCCTTATTTGGTTTATTTCTGGGAAATGTATTGTATAAAATCTGTGTTGTATTTCCCTTTCTCATTTCATGGCATTTAACAAGTTACAAGTGGATGTGTTTTGTTTTTTTGGTTAGTTTTTTTTGGTTGGTTTTTTGGATTGAGGTCTTTTTTTTTTTTCCTAATGTGTTTTATTTCTGGAAAATGTATTGTATAAAATCTGTGTTGTATTTCCCTTTCTCATGTCATGGCATTTAACAAACTATAAGTGGGTGTATTTTAGTTCTTGGGGGGATTTTGTTAGGGGTGTTTTTTGTTTGGATTCTTTTTGCCTGTTTCTTTTGGAGTTTTTTTTCCTCCTAATGTGTTTTATTTCTGGAAAATGCATTCTATAAAATCTGTGTTGTATTTCCCTTTCTCATCTCACAGTGTTTAACAAAATATAAGTTGGTGTGCTTTGTTTTTTGGTTAATTTTTTGTTGGTTTTTTGTTGTTGTTTGTTTATTTGGTTGGGCTTTTTTTTCCCCCTTATGTGGTTTATTTTTGGGAAATGTATTTTATAAAATCTGTGCTACATCTCCCTTTCTCATTTCATGGCATTTAACAAGTTACAAGTGGGTGTGTTTTGGTTTTTTGGTTAGTTTTTTTTTGGTTGGTTTTTTTGGCTTGAGGTCTTTTTTTTTTGTTTTTTTTCCTAATGTGGTTTATTTCTGGGAAATGTATTGTATAAAATCTGTGTTCCATTTCCCTTTCTCATGTCATGGCACTTAACAAACTATAAGTGGGTGTGTTTTAGTTTTTGGGAGGGATTTTGTCAGAGGTTTTTTTTTGTTGTTGTTTGGGTTCTTTTTGCTTATTTGTTTTGGGTTTTTTTTCCTCTTAATATGTTTTATTTCTGGAAAATGTATTTTATAAAATCTGTGTTGTATTTCCCTTTCCATGTCATGTAATTTAACAAATTATAAGTTGGTGTGCTTGGTTTTTTGTTGTTTTTTTGTTGTTTTTTTGTTGTTTGTTTATTTGGTTGGGCTTTTTTTCCCTAATGTGGTTTATTTCAGGAAAATGCATTCTATAAAATCTGTGCTACATCTCCCTTTCTCATTTCATGGCATTTAACAAGTTACAAGTGGGTGTGTTTTGTTTTTTTGGTTAGTTTTTTTTGGTTGGTTTTTTTGGCTTGAGGTCTTTTTTTTTTTTCCTAATGTGGTTTATTTCTGGGAAATGTATTGTATAAAGTCTGTGCTCCATTTCCCTTTCTCATGTCATGACACTTAACAAATTATAAGTGGGTGTGTTTTAGTTTTTGGGAGGGATTTTGTCAGAGTTTTTTTTTGGTTTGGATTCATTTTGCTTGTTTGTTTTGGGTTTTTTTTCCTCCTAATGTGTTTTATTTCTGGAAAATGCATTCTATAAAATCTGTCTTGTATTTCCCTTTCTCATCTCACAGTGTTTAACAAAATATAAGTTGGTGTGCTTTGGTTTTTGGTTAATTTTTTGTTGTTTTTGATGTTGTTGTTGTTTGTTTATTTGGTTGGGCTTTTTTTCCCCTTATGTGGTTTATTTCTGGGAAATGTATTTTATAAATCAGTGCTACATTTCCCTTTCTCATTTCATGGCATTTGGGGTGGTTTTGGTAGGGTTTTTTTGTTCATTTTTGTCTTTTTTTTCCCCCTTATGTGGTTTATTTTTGGGAAATGTATTTTATAAAGTCTGTGCTACATTTTCTTTTCTCATTTCATGGCATTTAACAAATTATAAGTGGGTGTGTTTTAGTTTTTGGGAGGGATTTTGTCAGAGGTTTTTTTTTTTGTTTGGATTCTTTTTGCTTGTTTGTTTTGGGTTTTTTTTCCTCCTAAAGTGTTTTATTTCTGGAAAATGCATTCTATAAAATCTGTCTTGTATTTCCCTTTCTCATCTCACAGCATTTAACAAAGTATAAGTTGGTGTGCTTGTTTTTTTGTTATTTTTTGTTCGTTTTTTTTGTTGTTTGTTTATTTGGTTGGGCTTTTTTTTCCCCTTATGTGGTTTATTTCTGGAAACTGTATTTTATAAAATCGGTGTTCCATTTCCCTTTCTCATGTCATGGCACTTAACAAACTATAAGTGGGTGTGTTTTAGTTTTTGGGGGGGATTTTGTCAGAGTTTTTTTTTGTTTGGATTCTTTTTGCTTGTTTGTTTTGGGGTTTTTTTCCTCCTAATGTGTTTTATTTCTGGAAAATGCATTCTATAAAATCTGTCTTGTATTTCCCTTTCTCATCTCACAGTGTTTAACAAAATATAAGTTGGTGTGCTTTGGTTTTTTTTAGGTTTTTTTGTTGGTTTTTTGTTGTTGTTTGTTTATTTGGTTGGGCTTTTTTTCCCCTTATGTGGTTTATTTCTGGAAAATGTATTTTATAAATCAGTGCTACATTTCCCTTTCTCATGTCATGGCATTTGGGGTGGTTTGGGTAGGGTTTTTTTGTTCATTTTTGTCTTTTTTTTCCCCCTTATGTGGTTTATTTCTGGGAAATGTATTGTATAAAATCTGTGTTCCATTTCCCTTTCTCATGTCATGGCACTTAACAAATTATAAGTGGGTGTGTTTTAGTTCTTGGGGGGGATTTTGTCAGAGTTTTTTTTTGTTTGGATTCTTTTTGCTTGTTTGTTTTGGGGTTTTTTTCCTCCCAATGTGTTTTATTTCTGGAAAATGCATTCTATAAAATCTGTCTTGTATTTCCCTTTCTCATCTCACAGCATTTAACAAAATATAAGTTGGTGTGCTTTGGTTTTTGGTTAGTTTTTTTGTTGGGTTTTTGTTGTTATTTGTTTATTTGATTGGGCTTTTTTCCCTAATGTGGTTTATTTCTGGGAAATGTATTGTATAAAATCTGTGTTCCATTTCCCTTTCTCATTTCATGGCATTTAACAAGTTACAAGTGGGTGTGTTTTGTTTTTTTGGTTAGTTTTTTTTGGTTGGTTTTTTTGGATTGAGGTCTTTTTTTTTTTTCCTAATGTGGTTTATTTCTGTAAAATGTATTTTATAAAATCTGTGCTCCATTTTCTTTTCTCATGTCATGGCATTTATCAAACTATAAGTGGGTGTGTTTTAGTTTTTGAGGGGGATTTTGTCAGAGTTTTTTTTTTGTTTGGATTCTTTTTGCTTGTTTGTTTTGGGGTTTTTTTCCTCCCAATGTGTTTTATTTCTGGAAAATGCATTCTATAAAATCTGTCTTGTATTTCCCTTTCTCATCTCACAGTGTTTAACAAAGTATAAGTTGGTGTGCTTTGGTTTTTGGTTAGTTTTTATGTTGTTTTTTTGTTGTTGTTTGTTTCTTTGATTGGGCTTTTTTTCCCCTAATGTGGTTTATTTCTGGAAAATGTATTTTATAAAATCTGTGCTCCATTTCCCTTTCCCATTTCATGGCATTTGGGGTGGTTTGGGTAGGGTTCTTTTGTTCATTTTTGTCTTTTTTTTCCCCCTTATGTGGTTTATTTCTGGGAAATGTATTGTATAAAATCTGTGTTCCATTTCCCTTTCTCATGTCATGGCACTTAACAAATTATAAGTGGGTGTGTTTTAGTTTTTGGAGGGGATTTTTTTAGTTTTTCTTTTGTTTGGGTTCTTTTTGCTTGTTTCTTTTGGGTTTTTTTTCCTCCTAATGTGGTTTATTTTAGGAAAATGCATTCTATAAAATCTGTGCTCCATTTCCCTTTCTCATTTCATGGCACTTAACAAATTATAAGTGGGTGTGTTTTAGTTTTTGGGAGGGATTTTGTCAGAGTTTTTTTTTTGGTTTGGATTCATTTTGCTTGTTTCTTTTGGAGTTTTTTTTCCTCCTAATGTGTTTTATTTCTGGAAAATGCATTCTATAAAATCTGTCTTGTATTTCCCTTTCTCATCTCACAGTGTTTAACAAAATATAAGTTGGTGTGCTTTGGTTTTTGGTTAGTTTTTTTGTTGTTTTTTTTGTTGTTGTTTGTTTATTTGGTTGGGCTTTTTTTTCCCTAATGTGGTTTATTTCTGGGAAATGTATTTTATAAATCAGTGCTACATTTCCCTTTCTCATTTCATGGCATTTGGGGTGGTTTGGGTAGGGTTTTTTTGTTCATTTTTGTCTTTTTTTTTCCCCTTATGTGGTTTATTTCTGGGAAATGTATTTTATAAAATCTGTGTTCCATTTCCCTTTCTCATTTCATGGCATTTAACAAGTTACAAGTGGGTGTGTTTTGGTTTTTTGGTTAGTTTTTTTTGGTTGGTTTTTTTGGCTTGAGGTCTTTTTTTTTTTCCTAATGTGTTTTATTTCTGTAAAATGTATTGTATAAAATCTGTGTTCCATTTCCCTTTCTCATCTCACAGCATTTAACAAATTAGAGGTGGGTGTAGACACTGCTGTGACTCGGCATTGTCAGCTCACAAAATTGTAGCTGTCTTAAGGTATTTTGCTTTTTAAGGATCTCTGTTTTGAAGGAAGTAAAATGAGTAGAGAAGTCCCTGAGGATCCAAAGAAATGAAAGCAGCACATCACTAATCTTTTCTGATAAAGCTTGAAAATGACTCAGAATAGTTGAAGTTAGGAATGTGGAGGAAAGATGGTGTTTTCAGGGGCTTGTGATTCTGGTGGGCTGAGTCTCTGTATCTGAATCACAGAATCATAGAATGGATTGGGTTGGAAAAGACCTCCGAGATCATCGAGTCCAACCCTTGGTCCAACTCCAGTCCCTTTACCAGATCATGGCACTCAGTGCCACGGCCAAGCTCAGCTGAAAAACCTCCAGGGATGGGGAATCCACCCCCTCTCTGGGCAGCCCATTCCAATGCCTGAGCACTCTCTCTGCAAAGAATTTCTTTCTGCTCTCCAACTTCAATTTCCCCTGGCAGAGCTTGAGCCCATCGTGCCCCCTTGTCCTATTGCTGAGTGCCTGGGAGAAGAGACCAACCCCCACCTGGCCAGAACTTCCCTTCAGGCAGTTCCAGACAGTGCTGAGGTCACCTCTGAGCCTCCTCTTCTCCAGGCTGAACACCCCCAGCTCCCTCAGCCTCTCCCCACAGCACTTGTGCTCCAGTCCCTTCTCCAGCCTCGTTGCTCTTCTCTTCTCACTTGGGTTGGAAGAGACCTCTGAGATCATCAAGTCCAACCCTTAATCCAACCCCACTGTGATCACTCTGGCACTCTGTGCCCTGGGCTGGTGATCACAGTGGGGTTGGATCAAGACATGGTGGATTCTCTGTCCCTGGAGGTGTTTCAGAGGACACTCAGAGCCACATCCAGTCCCTTCTCCAGCCTCGTTGCTCTTCTCTGGCCTCGCTCCAGCCCCTCAATCTCTTTCCTCAACTGAGGGCCCCAGAATCTGAGTGTTGGTTGGTGTTACAGCATTGAGAAGGAGCCTGGGGAGTGTGTGCCCGTGTCCTGTGACCAATTTGTATTATTTATCTCTTCATTTTAAATGGGAGTATACTCATACCTATGATCTGTCATATTTTAAATCTAATAATAATATTTATTAACCTCTGGGTTTGTGCTTCTTCACCTATTTCATCTCTATATCTGGTTGTGTCATGGCCTCAGACAGACACGTGTGAAGTTTTTTGTCCTGCAGAGAGTAAACTCTTTGTCCATGAACTGTAATTGACTGATGGAAAACATTTCTGGAGAAAAAGCCAGGAATTCCAATCTTCAATTCTGGTATCAGGGCCTGTATTTTATTAAACCACACACACAAGTGCTAAGCACAGTCATGCAACACTAACTGTGTGCTGAGGTTGTGCTGGTTTAAAGGTGAACCAGCAGGGGAAGTGAACTCACCACGAGAGAGATTATAAGTCAGAGCTAAAATTTAATAATAATATTACAATAAATACACTGACACACAAGGGAAATTGCTTTCAACTCACAAACCCCAGCAGTATAACCCAGTGTCCTGGGGCACAAACCCAAGGGGGTTTGTTTGCCCTTGTGCTGAGACCCCTGTGGTTCCCCCAAGTCCAGAGCAAAAGGAAAAGAAAAACCTGTTGGTGCAGGTGAGGGCTGTGGTCTGGTCAAGAGCAGTGATCTCCTCCTGTTGAGGTCCTGCTGCTCCTCTGGATCTGAGAAGAAGTTCCCAAGGTCTTCTTACCCACCACTTATGTACCCTCAGGGAGCACCCAGTCCCTCCCCCTGGGTGGGGGCTCACACAATGGGTGATTAACTCTGGGAGCCAGGGGGTGTTGAACTGTTGATGGCCCATTGGCAGCCACACCCCCTCAGGCTGGGTGTGAAGGTGCCAATGGCTCCCTGGGCAGCTGCTGCTAATGGCCCATTGTCCTTGGGGAATGAATAGAGGGGGTAGAATACACAGCTTTGATCACCCCCACACAGGGTTAGCTGGTCCCTCCTGCTGAACTAGGACAGAGGTTTATATATTTATATACATTTCAGAAAGGCTCTAGACGCAATACCTGGAACCTGTGGCACAGTGTGCAGTGCTGTGGCAAAGCCTGTGCCAGGACATCACAAGTGCTCACCATAACCCACTTGAGAAGCTGCTGTTTGGCACATCAAGCTCCTCTGCAGCATTTCAAAGTCTTTAGTTCAGAGCCATCAGTCAGCTCTGAGCTGATGGGCTCTGAGTTTCCTGAGTCCACAAAAACCTTTCCAAGAGATGAGACTTCTGGTGTTAACGTGGAGGATTTGGAGATTTTTAAATTGTTTTTAAATGCTTGCACAGAGGTAGAAATTGAACCTGGGAAATGCTTGGCTCAGGAGAAGATCTATATAAAATAGTGAATAGGAGAATATGGATGATTATACCAAAAGCCTTCAAGAACCTTTAGACATCACATCTACAGGGGTTCAACAGTCAATTATTTGTGATCAGCAGTGCCCTTACAGGATGATTAGTATGTTATAGGGAAGATTTAGCTGTAACTGTGTCCAAAATACATTTTTATGAGTGCTCAGTTATCTGCTGGTCTTTATCAAAATCAAAACTCCCAATCTATTTTGAAGCATGTAAGGATTTGTCCTTCAAAATATGTAATTTTTTGTCCACTGTCACAGGAGATTTGAACACCTGGGGGACCATAACACTGTGGATGAAGGAAAGGAATGGGAGAGGGAAAGGGGCCATAAAATCAGAACATGTGATGAAAATAACACTGACTGCAACTAAATAAAAAGACAAAGTGTGTGTTGTTGATGCCCAACTCACTGTATTTCTTCAGACCCCAACAGGCCTGAAAAGTGAAACAAGTGGCAAAGCTTCGTGCAGAAATGTAAAATGATGCAGTTAATGAAATATGAATGAACAAAACAATCCAGTTATTGATTGTACTTTGCTTTGCTGCAGATGAGGCAGTGGATTGAGAGGTGACAAAATGTGTGAGAAAGATTTGAAAAGGCAATTGAAGGGAGAAAAAACAAAGAGAGACGGTCCAAGGCATTTTGTTGCAGCAGTAAAAGTTTGTCAGATTGCTCTTTATAATTCAAAGGTGTTTGCATAGGGCTGGTAACACTGATGGATGCCATCACCACTGGTTGTCTAAGGGGAAATTGCATATGGTTACAGAAGAAAAACATATTAAAGTAAGGAAAAAAGAACCTGTGTCTGGCCCCAGAAGTCCCTGAGCTGTAAATTCTCAGTAGCCAAGACCATGTTTAGGTACAACAGGAGGAATTTTCTCACAGGAATTTTTCATTGGAAGAATTCTCCCCTGATTTTCTGTGGTCAGAATCTGAGGCACCTGAAGAGTAGGAGAAAACTAATGGCAAAATGGATGAGCCTTTGATGTGGGGACTGCTTGGGGGAAGCTCTGGATGCAAAGCAAGTGGGTAAAGAAAGCAGGAGCTAAATAACAGAATAGGTGGAGTTAGAGAAAAAGTCATTTGCTTTAGGAGTGTAAACCTTGAAATCAACAGGAAATTAGGAGTGTTAGTTTAAATGATAAATGCTGAATGAAGGGAATAGTCCTTGCCCCCTCTAGCCCAACCAGAAGGGAGGAAAGCTTCAACAGAACGTCCCCTGGAGGGAATCCAACAGTGTCAGACTTGAGCATCCATGAATTGTTTTGGCTTATGCATTTTATGCCTTGGGAAATCTCCTTTTGCTGAGCAGCAGCTCAGCATCCCAGGTGTTTGCAGGATGGTGTTGCCTGCTGTGGAATGTCCTCCTACCCCAGAGGAGACAGGAAGCAGGAGAACAGGGCTGGGGTGGGTTCCTCCCTGTCCAACGTGGGTGTGGCAGCCACGACTGTTGTGCCAAAACACCTCCCTTTTGTCAGACTTGAACACCAGAGGATTTCCACTCAGTCCTGGACAGCAGAAGTCACTGAAGACCCAAGGCAAGAAGTCCACATGGAGTTAACTCCAGGGAGACACATTTGTAATGTATTTCCCTGCAGAAGCTTCCAAAAGAAGCAATGCCATCATATTTTCATCCTTTTTTCACCTTGCACTTCCTGATCTGAGACAAAGATTTCCCCTCTTTGATTTACCTTGAAATTTTTGCCTCTAGGGAAGACCTTGGCTGCCCAGAGCAGGCTCTGGGTTTGAGGGCAGCTCTACAGTAGAAGGAAAAGGTAGTTAAAAGTATCAGCAAGTTCCTGACCCTGTGGTTGATGGTGAGGAGCAGTGTCAAAGCATCAAACATTTGAGGGCAGGGGGACAGCTTTGTGCTGCACTGGTGACTTCTGGCAGACACAGTGCAGTTCATTTTCATAGGGTGGGACTGTACTAAGTGTAGGGGCTGATGGCAAATCTCGGTCATCTGTTCATTATTTTCCATTTGGAAGGCACAGAAGTTCTTCCTCTACCTGTCAGGCTCTGTGTAAGAAATGCTGCCATCCTGTTCTCCCAGTCCCACATCTCATCCTTCCCATCTCTCCATGCCACCATTTCCTTTGCAAGTTTGAAGAAACTGATAATTCCACTTAGAAGGAAAAAAAAGAAAAAAAGGTTCCCACTGTTTTTCATATGGCAGCACAAACATTGCTGTGGCTTTGCTTGAAAACTGGTCCATCTTTTCTGGGAAATTGATTTAAGCTTTTTCACTGCAGACCTTTCTGAGAGGAAGACCTGGTCTGGGTAGTGTGTGCCTGTGCCCTGTGACCAATTTGTATGATTTATTTCTTCATTTTAAATGGGAGTATATTCTTGCTTATGATCTGTCCTATTTTAAATCTAATAATAATATTTATTTACCTCCGTGTTTCCTCTTCTTCATCCTATTTCATCTCCAGTTCTGATTGTGTTCTGACCTCAGACAGACATTGTGTGAAGTCTTTTGCCTTGCAGAGAGTGAACTTGGCCCTGCTTATGGCAGAGGGGTGGGACTGTGTGATCACAGAATCATAGAATGGATTGGGTTGGAAAAGACCTCCAAGATCATTGAGTCCAACCCTTGGGCCAACTCCAGTCCCTTTACCAGATCATGGCACTCAGTGCCACGGCCAAGCTCAGCTGAAAAACCTCCAGGGATGGGGAATCCACCCCCTCTCTGGGCAGCCCATTCCAATCCCTGAGCACTCTCAAGGATCATCAAGGTCCTTTCTAACCCAAACTACTCCAGGACTCCAGTCCCCCTGCTGTACACACAGGACTGTGCAGGTGCCCATTCCAGCCAAACTCATCTTCTCCTGAGAAACCACTTGGGTGCCTCAGGAGGCACCACCAGACTCAGAGGTCTCTGCCGAGCAGTTCTTGGAAATCAGTGGAACCCTTGGAAGTGTTTGGAGTTGTCAGACCCTTTGGGCTCCAAACTCTGTGTGCTGTGTGTGGAACTGCTGCTGGCCACACCTGTGCTGTGCTTCTGGTGCTGCTGCTCTGGCCACTGCACAGAGGGGCTGTGAAAGTGCTGGGCAGATTCTCTTAGCACTCCCACCCCCCAGCTGAGGTGGTAGGGACAGATCACCCATCCAAAGCTTGTAGTGGCTGTGCAGTCAGTGCCATGGCAGCTCTGCTACCCAGCTGGAAGGGTGGGAACACACAGTGGCAAGAAAAGGGGTGTGTTCCTGCAGGAAAACCTCCTGAAGTCGGCGCTCCATTTGGTGAACTTTGAGACACAAGGGGTAGACATCAAAACGAGATCAGTCTCAAGGGGTGTGAGAGCAGAGCAGAGCTCTGGGGGGGAGGCAGCGTGCTGGACTGGGGCTGCAGCAGCTGCAGGTGGATTCCCACACTCTAAGAGGGCCCTGGGAGGGCATGAGGAAAACTGTTTCACACACAGAAGCACTCTGGGTTTCAGTCTCCCACTGCAGGGAGGGGCTGGCTCCGCTTGCTCACATGGCAAAGGGGTTCCAGCAAATTATGGAAGGAAGAGTAGTTGGAATAAGATTTTTGCCTATGGACAGGAAAGGAGAGGCAGCATTAAAAGGGACTGGATCTGGATCTGTGTTCTCTTTTGCAGCTGAGTTTTAGGCCCAAGGGGCAACATTTTCACTGCGTGCTAATTCATGTTGTTCCCTTGGGGCTTTGCTGGCTTGTGATGCTCATGAGCTGTTTTATGGACTCTACCCAGAATATTTGGACTTTGAGGGCCATGTCACAACCTTATCATTCTTACCATCCTGTTCTGTGTGAAGGTTTCTGTTTCTTAGGGAAACCCATGTGTTACCTGGGGACATAGTTGTGTCCTTGGCAGTGCTGGGTTAACATTTGAACTGGATGATCTTGAAGGTGTTTCCCAATCTAAAGAAATAATTTTCTGTGGAATTCCAGAGTTCCCGTGTTTACTTTAGTGTGGTATAATTTATGCACAGGATTTGCTGATGCCTCTGGATTATTGGTGGTGCTGTAGATGAGATCACTGGGTCACACATTATAAAGATTTAGAGCCAATGGTGTGTGAATAATAGGAAGTTAGTGGACGTGCTGACTGCAGCATGTATTTTCCAAAATACAGATCATTATGATTTTTTTCAGCTTAATATGCAGCTTCATTTCATTGCTCTTCCAAAAATTTTATGCAGTTTATGGGTTAGTACCTTTAACACATCCCAGCAACTCAGACAGATTGCATATTCTAAACCTTATGTTCCCCTCATAAGAATATAACTGAGAATTACTGGCAACATCTAACATAATGCAGATATATCTTGTTCTGTTTATGTTCTGTAAAACTCAGTGGGATCTGGAAAGTGAAGTGTAGGATCTCTGCAATGTAGTAGTTTTTAAAGTTGAGACCATTTGCATGGACAAATCCTCTCCAGCTTGCTTTTTCCCTCCTTTATTTTCTCCTACAAGTTAGTGCTGAGTGTCAGTGATGTCCAGTCTTAGATACAGGCAAAAAATTCATGTACATGTTCCTCAGCCTCTTCTGATTTCCCTTTTTGCTTTTTTCCTCTCTTGATTTTTATCCACTGCCAGAGTCTGGACTGCTCTTCCCTGGGGGATGAGTCTGTATCATGGAATCATAGAATGGATTGGGTTGGAAAAGACCTCCAAGATCATCAAGTCCAACCCTTGGTCCAACTCCAGTCCCTTTACCAGATCATGGCACTCAGTGCCACGGCCAAGCTCAGTTGAAAAACCTCCAGGGATGGGGAATCCACCCCCTCTCTGGGCAGCCCATTCCAATCCCTGAGCACTCTCTCTGCAAAGAATTTCTTTCTGCTCTCCAACTTCAATTTCCCCTGGCAGAGCTTGAGCCCATCGTGCCCCCTTGTCCTATTGCTGAGTGCCTGGGAGAAGAGACCAACCCCCACCTGGCCAGAACTTCCCTTCAGGCAGTTCCAGACAGTGCTGAGGTCACCTCTGAGCCTCCTCTTCTCCAGGCTAAACACCCCCAGCTCCCTCAGCCTCTCCCCACAGCACTTGTGCTCCAGTCCCTTCTCCAGCCTCGTTGCTCTTCTCTTTTCAGTGGGGTTGGAAGAGACCTCTGAGATTGTCAAGACCAACCCTTGATCCAACCCCACTGGGATCACTCTGGCACTCTGTGCCCTGGGCTGGTGATCACAGTGGGGTTGGATCAAGACATGTTGGATTCTCTGTCCCTGGAGGTGTTTCAGAGGACACTCAGTGCCACATCCAGTCCCTTCTCCAGCCTCGTTGCTCTTCTCTGTCCCCACTCCAGCCCCTCAATCTCTTGCCTCAACTGAGGGGCCCAGAACTGAACACAACACTCAAGGTGTGGCCTCCCCAAGGCAGAGTCCAGGGGAAGGGTCACTGCCCTGGGCCTGCTGGCCACGCTAGTTTGGATCCTGTCCCTGAGGTGAACGGATTGGTTCCAATTTGCCTTTGTGCACAAATTCCTGCTGTGACCTTCTGCCCTGAGTCACCATCCATGGAGGCTTTTAGAAGTCCTGGAGCTGTGTCCCCTGGGGCCATGGGTTAGTGGTGACCAGGGCCCTGCTGGGTCATTGCTTGACTCCATAATCTCAGTTCAGTTCTGGGCCCCTCAGTTGAGGCAAGAGATTGAGGGGCTGGAGCGGGGCCAGAGAAGAGCAACGAGGCTGGAGAAGGGACTGGAGCACAAGTGCTGTGGGGAGAGGCTGAGGGAGCTGGGGGTGTTCAGCCTGGAGAAGAGGAGGCTCAGAGGTGACCTCAGCACTGTCTGGAACTGCCTGAAGGGAAGTTCTGGCCAGGTGGGGGTTGGTCTCTTCTCCCAGGCAACCAACAGTGGGACGAGGGGGCACAGCTTGAGCTCTTCCAGGGCAGGCTTGGGTTGAATATCAGAAAGAAATTCTTTGCAGAGAGAGTGCTCAGGCATTGGAATGGGCTGCCCAGAGAGGGGGTGGATTCACCATCCCTGGAGGTGTTTAAGATGAGACTGGATGTGGCACTGAGTGCCCTGGGCTGGTGAGCACAGTGGGGTTGGATCAAGGGTTGGACTTGATGATCTCAGAGGTCTCTTCCAACCCAGCTGATTCTATGATTCTGTGATTCTGGGGTGTTTCCCAGCCCCCAGCATTCTGTGATTCCAGAATCAATGATCTCTAAGAGAGTGAATCCTTTACCTCTGAGCACACAACAGCAGCAAGGTGCTTGTAAAACTTTATGGAACTGCCAATAGCTTGGACAGGACTCTCTGAGGGTTGGTTTTTGCAACAGTGACCACACTGTTGATATGATCTCTGGTCATTTAAAGATTCATTAAATCTGTTTCCTGGTGCCTTGATAGTACAGTGGTGGCAGGGAAGAAGAGTGTTGCATGATTGCTTTCAGTGGCCTGGTGGTGTTGACAAACATTGTGCTTTTATGCCATTTGTTGGAACCTTGGGTCAAGGTGTTTGCCAAAAGCAGGTGAGGTACTCCAAGAGCTGGATTAATTCTGTAGCTCTTTGGAATAGAAACCTCCCCTTTGCTGTTCCCCAGCAGTGTTATCACTACATAACATCACTGTAGTGATAAAGGATATCACTCATTTCAAAGAAGTTTAGAAGCTGCTGTGGAGAAGCTGATCTGCTGGGAACTCTGAGAGCTTGTCTTGGTTTGAGATGAGCAACTGCCAACCCCCCCAAGCACAGAGAGAAAAGCCTCCCTCCTAACACCAGGGAAAGGGAGGAAAAGAGAGGGGAAAGAAAAAAAAACACTTCAAACTGCATTTATACTAAATCTACATATATTTTTCACAGAAGGAAAGAGACAATTAGAAGAGAGTACAAATATACACTCACACAAGTCTGGAACAACAAGTTCCCCACCTCAACTTCTGAACGAACACACAAATTCTACTGTCCTAACTACACATTACTTAAGAAGAAGCTTATTCCCCAGGGAGACAAACCCAAGCAGAAAGGAGAGACCCAGAAGAACACATTTTACTTTCCTGAGGTACCCTGTGAGCCAGTGGTGGGCCTGGTCCTCTCCATCCCCCCTGGGACAGCATCGTGCGTCCTCCCAAGAGGAGGCTGAGAAGCGACTGCCTTAACCACTCCCACACTGGTTCCTACTGCCCTGGAGATGATGTCATGATGTGGTATGGAATACAAAATTACTGGCTAGAAGAGGTCAGCTGTTAGCTCAGCCCAGCTCAAGTCAGCTGACAGCTTCAGCCTAGTCCAAACTCCAGAGCCCAAATCTAGGCCCACCTGGGTGAACCCATAACAGAGCTCTAATTGGCAAAACCAAGAAGCCCCCAGCTAGAACAGCACCTCTTCTGGTTTTGATTTTTTCATAATTGCATAGCAGTGAGTGATTTATCACCTGGCTCCCTATTTTTAGCAGTTTTTCCAATACTGCTTTTTCATTGCTAGCCCCCAAAATGTGCACAGCTGCTCAGAGAGCTATAAATATCTTTTAAGTCAAAATTTTGTTGCTTTATTATTTCAGTGGTTGCAATTTATAGGTCAAATAGATCCTGTTTTAACCTCAGTCTGTTCACTGCTCCCTGGAGCTGATGGGACAGGCTGTAACCACCTTCCTCTCCATGAGTTCAGTGAAGTGGATTGTACCTAAATTTCAATTGGAATGGGGAGGGCAATATTAACACCTCCTGCCTCAGCCTGAGGGACTCTCTCTCTCTCTTCCTAATCAAGTTCTTGCTTCTACAAAGTCAATAAAAATTTGGTTGTACCAACCACTTGACAAATTTCGGCTGAGTGTCAGTCCTGAGGGGTGAACTTCCAGTCTCAGCAATAATTACATATTGTGAGATAATAAAGGTTTAAATATGTCTGACATTCACAGGGCATGAAGGTGGGCTGGAGACCCACATCAAGACTTCACTGCAAAGAGCTGCATAAAGTCCAAAGCAGCTGTTTCAAGAGGCCAAGCTTGGAGCCCACTTTTTATTCACATGACTGACAATGGTGTGCAAACAAAGAGGAGTCACATGAATAGATCCTTAATCACTGCAAAACCTGAGAAAACAGAAGGAGTGATCTCTGAAAGCACTTTTGTTTAAAAGAGAGTTAAATATGCTGCTAGATTTGTTTGCCTTCTCTTAGGAAGTCTTGATTAGATAGAACAAATAGATTGCTCATCCTAATGTGTTTTCCTGCTTAGCCAGTTCCAGGCAGTGCTGGCCAGGCAAGAAACCAGAGCAGCCTGATGAGATACAGCCCACACTTTAAATTAATTTGTCATTTATGGAAAGCTAATTTGGAAATTAATTAAATACCCTCTGCCCACCCTCTCCCCTCCAAAAAAAAAATAAAAATTAGCAGCCTCTATCTAGAATGTCCTGTCTTACAGATGGAACTGTACATTTGACTGCCATTCTGCCTACGTTGTATTTATACTTGGTGGCTTTCTTCTCCTTTTAAACACAGGCCCAGACTGCATCATTCCCTAAATTTGACCTAGAAACCCTGTGCTCCCTGAGGCTTGAGGTGAGCCAGCTCACCCTGCCAGACCTCCAGCTGCAGAGGGTGGGAATGGTGGATGAGTCCCACCACACCGTTCCTCAGCCATCACGAGTCATCTCCCAGCCATGGTTGGTCCCACACAGTTACAGTGCCTGCCTCTTCCACTGCCAGGAGGGAGCAGCCCCCATGGCTGCCTCCAAATGGAGAACAGTCCTCAGTCATTTGGCTCCTACAGGAATTATCAACGTTGCACAGGTTCAGGATAGGTGGCTCCAACAAACAGATGTTCTCAGAGGGAATCAGTTTTGTTCTGATGTCTTTGTCCTGGAGCATGGCCCTATTTTCAGGGGGCTTCGTGTTGAGGGAATTCCTTAAGGAAGACTCCTAATTATTTGGTTTATAGCCATGGTTGAACTGCCATTAAAACAAATGGGGAATAAAAAGGATCATGAATCATGACTCTGGTCATCATGTAAGGGGTGGGTGAGCAGCTTCCCAGCCCCAGAGCCAATCTGAAGGGCAGATGTGCAGTTCAGACCAGTGTTCAAGTCTTGTTCTATCTGCTATTGGCCTGATTACCAGGGCTTAAAGCTGACCTGGTGCCAGTCCTGGGTCCTGGTGCCAGTCCTGGGTCCTGCTGCTTGGGAAGCTTTTACAGGTATTTTTTCCTCACAGTGCTCGAACTGATACACCCTTTGTGCCACTTTGTAAGGTTGTGATGGTTTCCTCAGGTCCTCATTCAGTGCTGGGCTCTGTGTGTGCTCTGCCATGGAATTCCAGCTCCATGCACTTAAAATAGAAGGGATATCTGTTACTCTGAGCCTATTGATACAAAGTCTGATGGATCTGGTACTCTTCCCAGGTTTGGTTGATGCCTTTCACCCTGTTTCTTCCTTTCTTTACTCTTTTTATGATAATTTGCCCAAAGAACTTCTTGATTCTCTTAGAACAGGCAGCTCTGAAACTTGTAATTTTTGAGGAAGTCTTAGTAATTTCCTGTGATTCCTTATAGCAATTTCAATTGCCTTGTGTGTAATTAAACAATTGTGCCCTACTTTCCTTTTGTGTATCTTGGAATCAAGACCTTTAAGATCATCCAGGTCTGACCGTTCCCCCCACAGTGCCAAGTCCACCACTAACCCATGTGCCACATCCACATGTCCTTTAAACCCCTCCAGGGATGGGCACTCTACTCCTGCCCTGGGCAGCAGTGCCAGTGCTTGACCCTTTCCATGAAGAAATTTTTCCTAATATCCAACCTAAGCCTCGCTGGTGCAGCTTGAGGCCATTTCCTCCTGTTCTCCTGCTGATCCTTGGAGCACAGCCTGGCCCCACCTGGCACTTCATGCTTCCCTCCTATAAACTTGTTCCATATATCTGTGCAGAATCCTCTTTCCTGTCAGCACCAGGGAGTGATGATACCGTTAATTTGGAATTGTGGTGTTTCAGTGGGAGCTTTTGGTATTCCATAAATTGTAAACTGAGTTAACTCTTGCACATCTAAACCCCAGATAGACATGGGCTTGAGAGCAGAGCTGCTGTGCAGGTTGAGTGTCCTGTCACCCCTGGGAGAGCAGCTCTGCACATGGCCTGGAGCTGCTGTGGTCCTACAGAACAAGCATGAGGTGCCTCATGTGCTGCAGCTGCTTCTCACCTGTTTCCTGCTCCTGGTGCCTGTTTGCTCTGACTTCTTATCTCTAATTCCTGCTCTGGTTTCCTGCAGCTTCAGGTAACACTCAGAGCCTTCAGCAGCAGTAAAATCCTGGGCTCTTGGCCAGGTTTTTATTATGAACTCTTAACTCTCCTTTTGCAAAGGTACAGGAAGGAGGCAGATGTTTATTCTTTTATTCTACAACTCTTCTGTCTTTGTTTTCCCCTGGCAACACTTTGTTCTCAAGATCTCTTGTTTATGTGAAAAGGTCTTTTTATTCTATTGGCCTTGGTGACAATTATGTGCCCCCTCACTGTGTTTAAAAGCCTCTTTTGAGATATGGACAACAAATATGCATTAAAATTTGCAAAAGACACATGGAAAGAACCAGCTCAAGAGTAAATTGAAACTCTTAATTCTCTTTTTCTGTTTTTGGGTGGGTTTTTTTACAACTGTTACTACCTCATTGGATTTCTATAAGTGCAATCCTGATGTACTTCAAGAACATTTTTGTTTTAGGTGCTTTCAAATGATTGAACTGAAAACTTAATGCAAACCCAGGATGTTTTGTAATATCCAGGCTGAATTTTGAAATAATAAATAGGTGTATCCTTAGGTGGGCATTATTTATACATATGGATATTGGGCCTTTTTAATACCATTTAAAGGCATTTTCATATGGTTTGATTTCTCTTATTGCTTGTTGATAAATTTCAAGATCAGGAAACTCTCAGAAATCTCTAAGTTATTTATTCAAAGGAAAAAACTTACCTTATTTGAGTAAGATTTCTTTTTTATAACAGAAAATCCACAGTATGTTCAGAACACATGGGTGTCAGCTGGAGAAGGCAAGAAACTGTGGGCCTCAGTCTTTTTTTTGTGATGTCTAAAAGATCTCTCAGTTGTCCCTTTCCCACCTTGGCAAGGGCTGGTCCATGAGCCATCCTGTCCTGGGAGCATCCACAGTCCTTCCCTGAATCTCTGGCCCCCTGTGCACCATCCTGTTGGTCCCTATGATTCCTACCAATCTCCCTGCAGGCACAGGGATCTGTAGCTCTCTTGGTCTCCCCAAAGCTTTTAAAAGGGAATTAATATTGTGTTTGCCACCTTTCCATTCTCTCACACAGGAATTTTTAATTAAGGGATTGCAAATGGTAATTCACTGTTTGACCAGTGAGGTCTCTGAGAATTATTGATGTGTAACCTGGTTCTGGTGGTTTGTTAATCAGCTAAGTATTGTTTGGTTGTCCTGTGGCCCCTTCTGCCAGCAGTTATGATAGATCTTTCTAGGAGTCACCTGTAAAGGGGGATTCTTGTTTGCCCAACTTCCCTCTGTCAGATGCACACTTAAAACATGGTTCTCTCAGCTGTGGTTTGATGGTTTGTTGGCTCCACAGGAACCTTGGCCAGCTTCTCTGGGTAACAGAGATGAAAAACTGAGGGTTGGTTTCTTGTAGCCTCGTTGTGCTGAAGGAATCTGCAACGATATGGAATCTCCTGGTCCTGGATTATCAGTCCATTAACCCAGGAGAAGTGTGTGCTCTCTGCTCACCCCGACCATGTGGTCTCTGAGAGCCCCCAGAAAGGACACACAGGGACCACCATTGAAGGCAGGAACACAGAGGAGGTTTAATCAGGGGGACAGGTTTATATGGACTTTGGAGGGATACAAACTCACCAATAAGGGACAAGAGGGAAGTCTGGGTTTGTGCCAATAGGAGTAAGGGGATTTACATTCCGTGGGAGAGGGTTTCAGGTAACATGAGGTCACTGTCCTTCTCCCAGCCCCCTGGCCTGGCAGGGGGTTATGGGAAGAAGAAGCAATGACAGTGCAGTTTTTACATTGAGTACATTCAAACCACATTAAGAACATCAGTTGTTAAAGCATTCTCAGTGGCTGGTGTATTTTCTTCATCCATCCATTTCTGGCAGGACATCCTCCAAGCCATGTATTGAGAATGCATTGCCACAAAAAACCTGTTGTTTTTCCTTGCTGGATGAAATTAAGGACTAAGTCTAAATGCCTACTCTTGTTTAAGGGAGTCGTGGAACTTGCAAATCACATCAAGGGGAACTCTGATTAGATATTGAACAAACCCTTTCAATGGAGGCAGCAGGACACAGAAACCAGGGTGCTCACAGGGGTTGGGAGGTCACCAGTTGAGGATTTACAGCTCAGATGGACACCCTGAGTGGCTGTGCTGGTTTAAAGGCGAACCAGCAGGGGAAATGAACTCACCACGAGAGAGATTATAAGTCAGAGCTAAAATTTAATAATAATATTACAATAAATACACTGACACAAAAGGGAAATTGCTTTCAACTCACAAACCCCAGCAGTATAACCCAGTGTCCTGGGGCACAAACCCAAGGGGGTTTGTTTGCCCTTGTGCTGAGACCCCTGTGGTTCCCCCAAGTCCAGAGCAAAAGGAAACGAAAAACCTGTTGGTGCAGGTGAGGGCTGTGGTCTGGGTGAGAGCGGTGACCTCCTCCTGTCGAGGTCCTGCTGCTGCTCTGGATCCAACAAGTGGTTCCCAAGGTCTTCTTACCCACCACTTATGTACCCTCAGGAAGCACCCAGTCCCTCCCCCTGGGCGGGGACTCACACAATGGGTGATTAACTCTGGGAGCCAGGGGGTGTTGAACTGTTGATGGCCCATTGGCAGCCACACCCCCTCAGGCTGGGTGTGAAGGTGCCAATGACTCCCTGGGCAGCTGCTGCAAATGGCCCATTGTCCTTGGGGAATGAATAGAGGGGGTGGAATACACAGCTTTGATCACCCCCACACAGTGATAATTTGTCCCTCCTGCTCAACTAGGACAGTGGCCCAGGGTAGTCCTGCTGCAGGACAGAGGGGCCTTGGAGCTGAGACTGCAGCCTGCATCACCCTGTGCTCGGAGAGCATTCTGGTTGTTCCTGGAAGCCAAGGATCTCTGAGCAGAGAACATCAGCAGCCTCAGGGGTGTGTGCTGAGCTCCTGGGCAGGTCTGTGCTCTAAGTGCTGCTGGTGGAGAAGGGAGCTTGGGACTGGCATTCAGGGTCAGACAGCGGGAAGGTGAATGCAGCATGAGATGTGGATTGTAGGGTTTGGGGAGGTCAGAACTCCTGAGCTGTCTGGTGGTGTTTCATGTCCCAAATCAGCGTTTCAAAGGCCAGTTCTGTGTGCTGGTTTGCTCTGGGGTTTAGCCATGGCAAGGGGGAAGTGGCTGCATCTCCAGGTGCCTCCAGCCCAGGACTGTCTGATGCTGACTGTTCCACTTCCATATCATGGAGGTTTCTGTGAGTGACAAATCCCCCTGGGCCCACCTGAGTGTTTCTGTGTGTGAGAGAAGGAGCAATCCATGTGGTTCATTCAAACAAAGCAGCTCTCCTGTGTTCATCCATGTGACATCTTTCAGTGAGCTGAAGAGATTGGGTTTTGTCTTGGGAAGTATTAAGTTTAAGTACAAGCCCTTGTAAAGACAGACACAAGGTCTCCAAACCATCTCTTGTTTTTCCCATTTTGCCTCCCAGTTTAACCAGCTGCATTGCTTTTCCCAGTCTCTTGGAGTTATGTTGATTCACATAAGAGTTTATTTTCCATGTTCCTGGTGCCTTTTCCCTGCTCCAGGTGGTGTTCTCAGCTGTGTCACCGAGGCCATCCCTGGCACACCAATTTCAGCTGAACTCAGGCAATTTTGGAACATTTTAGAGAAACACAGTTCAAGAGAGTAGATAAATTTGCAGACAGTAGTTCTGCCAAGGGACAGGAATTGTGTTGTTGGAATCTGTGCTCTCATGGCAGTGGAATTGCAAGCAGGTGCAGGCTGCAGTGCTGGGAAGGGAAGTAGGAGCTCCCATGGAAGTTCCATAACAGTCTGCTGTAGTTAAACCAAAATGAAAGGAAAGAAAAATTGAGTCTTAAAACTTGGGCTTTCTTTCTGTCACAGCCTTTTGGATGAACTCTTTGGGGTTTTATTTTTATGGGAGGAATAAAGGGATAACTCGAGGCATTTTTATAACTCTGATTTCCTCCAGGAAGTCAGAGTTATCCAAGACATCAGAGCTTCCTCAAGGAAATGAAGCTTCTAACAGCAGTGTTAAAATCCTTCCTGATTATTTGCAAGTCTAAGGTGTTGTCATTTATTTAAATACTAACAGGCTCTTGGCAGGGGTTCAGAGCTGCTGAACATCCCTTCTTATCAGTGAAGCCCCTGTGGAAATTGTTCTGCCCTTGGAAATCCTCCTGCTGGGCCCTTCTCCTCCTCATTTCATGGCTCTCTGGGGGTGGGTGACACTCCTCGAGCTGTTCTTGGCTGGCAGGATGACAAAGCCATTGTATTTCATGGAATCACAGAATCCCTGAGTTGGAAGGGGCCTGTGAGGTCAAGTCCAACCTTTGACTGAATCCCTCTAAACCATATTGAGAGTGCCATGTCCACACAGGCCTCACACTGTAACAGAGAGTGTGACAGTGGAAAATTTAAAGCAAAGGTGTGAAAGGAAATGGAGGAAATGGAGGGCTGTGGATTAGCTTGTTTTGTAATTACACAAATTATCAATTCTATGTTTTGTTTTCTTGATTCTCTGTCAATTAAGGCACATGTTTGTTAATTGTTTAAGAGCATAACAAGCGAGGATGGAACCTTCCACCTATTCAGTTCTGCTCTCCATCCATTGTGACATTTTTCGCTTGTTTAAAGAAAAATTAAGGCAAAGGTCATCTCATAAAATGGGCCATTTTAGGAAAGAAAAGAGCAGTTGTGTATTTTACTGCTGAGCAGAACACAGTGGTACCTGCCTTGCTAAACGACTTCTCCTCACATAGCAAGCAGCATCTCCATGATTGGCCAAATGTATGACCATCACATCCTTCTCTGGAGCAAGAAATCCGGAGGGGGACTTGGGACAAGGGCCTGGAGGGACAGGACGCAGGGAATGGCTTCCCACTGCCAGAGGGCAGGGACAGATGGGATAGTGGGAAGGAATTGTTGGCTGTGAGGGTGGGCAGGCCCTGGCACAGGTTGGGCAGAGAAGCTGTGGCTGCCCCATCCCTGGGAGTGTCCAAGGCCAGGTTGGACAGGGCTTGGAGCAGCCTGGGCTGGTGGGAGGTGTCCCTGCCCATGGGAGGGGGTGACACTGGATGGGCTTTTAAGTTCCTTCCAACCCAAACCATGCTGTGATGCCACAATTCTGGGAGAATGGTTTCTGATGGCTCTTTATCACTCCTGGCTATGACTGGTGGGGGTTGGTCTCTTCTCCCAGGCACTCAGCAATAGGACAAGGGGGCACGATGGGCTCAAGCTCTGCCAGGGGAAATTGAAGTTGGAGAGCAGGAAAAACTTCTTTGCAGAGAGAGTGCTCAGGCATTGGAATGGGCTGCCCAGAGAGGGGGTGGATTCACCATCCGTGGAGGTTTTTCAGCTGAGCTTGGCCATGGCACTGAGTGCCATGATCTGGTAAAGGGACTGGAGTTGGACCAAGGGTTGGACTTGATGATCTTGGAGGTCTTTTCCAACCCAATCCATTCTAGGATTCTATGACTTTCTCAACACATAGTTACAAACCTGTGGGATACCTTAGAAGGGCTTTTTCCTCAGGGAAGAAAGGTTGGGTAGAGCATCCAGCAAGGTTGTCCTTTCACTCCCCACCCCTTGGCAGGCCAAGCTCCTGCCTGGGAGCAGCTGGAAGGTGAGAATGCCCTGCTGGGTCCGTGCCTGCCTGGGATGGGTGTGATGCCAGAGCTGGGTCAGCAGCATCCTGTGAAGAAGAAAAGTGTAGGTTTTTTGGTTTGTTTTTCATTTTTTCTAGGACAGGCTAAAGGTGGGTACAGGATCAAAGCCTTTGTTGACAAACAGTATGAAAAACTGGGCTGAAATCTTCCCATCTCCCACTGAATCCAGAAGATGCTTCCACAGAGTGAGGCACTCTTGAAAAGTTTGATTTTGCCCTCAGCTCACAAGTTATGACTTATTCCAAAACTAAATGTCACAAATCTTTTGAGAGTTATCCAATCTATTTTAAATATCTTGGTAAATTCTGAAATGAAAACCAGTACCTTTCATATCTGTAATATTAAGTTAATAGATTCTAATGCCAAATGTTTTCACGTTTCCTCTGGCTGATATGAAAATTAAAAGATATTTGATTACTTAATGAAATCTGGGGTTTAAAACTAAAAAATAAATTTGACGTGATTTTTTAAAAATAGTTTTGGTCTATTGGGAGGGAGTGTCGACCTGCTGGAAGGCAGGAGGGCTCTGCAGAGGGATCTGGAGAGACTTGAGAGATGGGCTGATTGCAATGGGATGGAGTTCAACAAGGCCAAGTGCAGGTCCTGCCCTTTGGCCACCCCAACCCCCTGCAGTGCTCCAGGCTGGGCACAGAGTGGCTGGAGAGCAGCCAGGCAGAGGGACCTGGGGGGACTGAGGGACAGGAAGCTCAACAGGAGCCACCAGTGTGCCCAGGTGGCCAAGAAGGCCAAGGGGATCCTGGCCTGGATCCAAACTAGCGTGGCCAGCAGGCCCAGGGCAGTGACCCTTCCCCTGGACTCTGCCTTGGGGAGGCCACACCTTGAGTGTTGTGTTCAGTTCTGGGCCCCTCAGTTGAGGCAAGAGATTGAGGGGCTGGAGCGGGGCCAGAGAAGAGCAACGAGGCTGGAGAAGGGACTGGAGCACAAGTGCTGTGGGGAGAGGCTGAGGGAGCTGGGGGTGTTCAGCCTGGAGAAGAGGAGGCTCAGAGGTGACCTCAGCACTGTCTGGAACTGCCTGAAGGGAAGTTCTGGCCAGGTGGGGGTTGGTCTCTTCTCCCAGGCACTCAGCAATAGGACAAGGGGGCACGATGGGCTCAAGCTCTGCCAGGGGAAATTGAAGTTGGAGAGCAGAAAGAAATTCTTTGCAGAGAGAGTGCTCAGGCATTGGAATGGGCTGCCCAGAGAGGGGGTGGATTCCCCATCCCTGGAGGTTTTTCAGCTGAGCTTGGCCGTGGCACTGAGTGCCATGATCTGGTAAAGGGACTGGAGTTGGACCAAGGGTTGGACTCGATGATCTCGGAGGTCTTTTCCAACCTTCTTGGCCACCTGGGCACACTGGTGGCTCCTGTTGAGCTTCCTGTCCCTCAGTCCCCCCAGGTCCCTCTGCCTGGCTGCTCTCCAGCCACTCTGTGCCCAGCCTGGAGCGCTGCAGGGGGTTGGGGTGGCCAAAGAGCAGGACCTGCACTTGGCCTTGTTGAACTTCATCCCATTGGAATCAGCCCATCTCTCAAGTCTATCCAGATCCCTCTGCCTAAAGGATTCTACACTTTTGGTACCATATGCACAGGAAGGCAATACATGTAAATTTGGACATATAATTTATGTGCTTTGGAGACTCCTCAGTGTCATGTGTTCATTTTTAGTAAGTTGGGTGCTATTTGGGGATCCCAGTTGAGACCAAGTGTCAATATGGGCAAGTAGGACAACTGGTTTTAATTGAGTTTTTAATGAGGTTATGATGGAGATGATCCATTGGAAGCACCTTGGTGGTTTGTGAGGCAAGAACTGTGTGAGACTTGGAAGAGCAATGGAATAATCAGGGAAGCAGCAAAATTGTGGAGCTAACTAAGAGTTACCTGTAGTTTACATATGGAGTCTGTTTAATTTTTGGCTATTTGTGAATTATCAGGAGTTTTTAAGGCTACACAAGGCTCTATATTGTGGTTGTTTAATGAAATTAAGATGCCTTTATACTCCTTTTCCTTTTCTTATGCTTCACCTTCCCCAGAATGTATTTTCCCAACCCATTTTTTCCCTCCCACTGCAATGCACTTTCCATGATTGTGATGGATTTCTCCATTTCAGTGGCAGGGCTCTGGAAATACCTGAGGTCTTCAGGAGTACATGAATATTTATGACTGATTTGAGGGGGTTTTTGCCTGCAAAAGGTCTGTGAGGAGTAAGACTTTCCACCTGCCCTCACTCAAAGCAGTCACACATTGGACTTCCTTGCAGAAAACCAAGCTCTGAGTGCTGGGTAATGTTTTCAGCCAACTGTTGTTTTACAGAGTCTGTTCCACAAACATGTCCCTCTGATGAGTAAAATTCTATTTTTAACTTCATTGCAAATTCATTGAGTAATAATTATCAATCTGTTTCCCATGATAAGGGAATGATGGAATTCTAGACTGTGGTTGCTCTGCCCTCATTTGTGTTGTCCAAAGTCAATGGAATTGACAGATGTAAAAGTCCTTCAGATACTCAAATTCACTGGAATTTAGGAAGTGTTTTGTGTTTAGGACCATATTTGATCCCTGGGTATTGAATTTAAACCACATATTCCTAAGAGGTTGGCAGCAAAGCAATTAGACAAGTTGGGAATACTAAAGGAATATTGTTTCAGTCCTAACCAACTCCAGTGATCCGTGGCTACATGCAGGGTAGTGGGTTGTGGTATCACTCTCGTGTCAGTCACACCTGGAATGTTCTAGATTTCCCACAACCACAGATCTAACTAACCTTGGGTGGTTTCAGTATTTCACAGTGTGCTGGTTTAAAGGTAAAACAGCAGGAGAAACAAACACAACACAAAAGAGATTATAAGGCAGAGTTACAATTCAATAAAAATATTATAGTAAATATAATGATACAAAGAAACATTGGTTTTAACCCCCAAAACACAGAAGTGTAACCCACCCCCTGGGGCACAAACACAGGGGGGTTTGGTGGCCCCTGTGCTGAGCCCCACGTGGTTCCTCCAAGTCCAAAGGAAAAGGAAGGGACAAACCTGTTGGTGCAGATGATGGCACAGTCTGGTGGAGAGTGGGGGGCTCCTCCTGTCCAGGGTCTGCTCCTCCTCTGGATCCAATGAGTGGTCCCAGAGGTGTCCAACCCCCAAGATTGTCTCCCCTCAGGTTTGGGTGGGAGCCCCCAGTGCCTCCCCCAGGGCAGGGAGTTCCACACTGGGGGATCTGACTCTGGCAGTCAGGGGGGATTTTGGAATCGTTGCTGGCCCATGAGCAGAGCTGAGCCCTCAGGTGGGTGTGGAGGTGCCAAGGAGTCCCTGCAGGGCAGTTCTCCCAGCTCCTCTGCCAGGCTTCTTTCCCAGCCAGCTCCCAGCCTGAGGGCTCAGCTGTGCCCTGGGCAGCTGCTGCCAATGGGCCATTGGGAACAGTTGCTGGGCAATGGCCCAGAGGGTTTAGAATGCACAGCTTTGGTCACACCCACACAGGGATAAACTGGTCCCACCTGCTGAACTGGGACACACAGTTTTAATTTCTGTGATTGGCTCAGCCTATGGAGCCAACATGTGGCCATGCAGCCTCCAACAAGTCTTGTCTAAAGGAAGAATGAGAGTGCCTGAAAAGGGGACTTTTCTTTGGAAAAATCTGTATTTTTTGTCTATTGGACCTTTGCATAAATTGTCATGTTTTTAGGCTCATAAATAGTTCTGATTCTTTAAAATATTAGGCAGAATATTAGTCTAAAATATTCTACAGAATATTTTAAAACCAAATGAGAAGAGAGAAACAGGCTTGACTGCCTTCGTTTCCTGTTGGCTTTTTGATAAGAAATCCAGATGGGTTTTAATGCAGGATATATTGTGAAGTCAGTGGAGATTGTCTGGGGTTTGGTAAATTAGCCCAAGAGCAGATGTCCCTCCGACTTTGGCACCAAGAAAAGGTTGCAGACCCCTGCCTGGAAGCCTTGAAGATGAAAAGGCTCTTAATTACATGGAGCATTTCAGGTGTCTGCACGAAACACAAAGCAAAGCTCGTAACAGTCTGAGGTGGATGCTGCATCAGGAGCACTTCATTTTATCTGATGCAAACTCAGAAGCTTTTGGGTGACAACAAGATTGTTGAACATTTCATCTGACGTTTTGAAAACAGTGATATTAAAAATAGATAAACGTTGGGATCCGGTTGTGAAGAGCTGAGCTTTAAAGGGCTGATGAAGGACATGGAAATGATTAGCAAATGTTGTTACACTATCACAGATCTTCTGTGATTGCAAGTCTTCATATTTGTGTTGCCCTGGTTTTTAATTAAAAAAATCCCTGGGAGTTTGTCAAAAGGATTTTGTCCCTTTTGAGGGCCAGAGCTTGCATGTATCTGAACACAGAACAAGAAAACAGCTGAAACCCAATTTATTTTCTTTTCTAAAGCAGAAAACGTGGACTCCAGGAGCATTTTGATAACTCCTTGTATGCAGAATTCCCTGGAAGCAACAGCTCCTGGGTGCTGAGGGCAAATAAGACTGTGAGCTATTACTCAAAGGGGTTAATTATCTCTAAATAACAGGAGTGCAATGAGATGTACACTTGCTTGCTTGACAAACTTAGTGATGATGTTTTCCAAGAGCAGATGCACTGGAGGAGGACTGGGCTGTGACTTTGCATCCTCCAGTCGTATTTCGGTGCTTTATGTACCTGAAGCAGAGAACACCTTTCCCCTCTCTGTTTTTTGTGTGATTTCCATGTGCTTCAAACATGTGGAAAACTTCCCTGGGCATGAAGGTCATAAGAACTTTGGAAATACTTTCTCAGGAGCTGATTGGGAAGCAGTTTGTGGAGCACTAGAGCACAGCAGGGGTTGTCTCCAAGCCAAATGTGCTGAAAAGGTGAAAAGCTGGTTAAGGGGGGTTAGTGTAACTAGTGGGTGGTGGGATCCAGAATAATGTGCATCAGAAAATCATGGAATCATTAAAAAGAGCTCCAGGATCACCAAATCCAGCCTTTGAGCAAATCCTACTGTGCCCACTAAGCCGTGTTACTGAGTCCTGCAATTCCTCAGGTTTTGGACACTTCCAGGGATGGTGACCCCACAACTGCCCTGGGCAGCCCCTTCCAGTGCTTAACCACTCTTCCAATGCAGGAATTTTTCCTGGTATCCCACCTGGACCTCCCTTGGTGCAATATATGCCATTCTGCAGGGTGGCAGTGCTGGGTTAACAGCCACAGGTCTCTCTCCACCTTAAGGATCCCATGAGAAACCAGAACTGCAGTCTTTGTTTTCTGCTTGTTTTCCCAAGTTTGCATTGGAGCAAACCAGTCTTTGTGTGGTTTCTGTGGGGGTAGGGACTGTGGAAGAGCATATTTATCCCCAGAGCCCAGGGTCATTCCTCAGAAACATCCCTGGGTGTGCACAGTAGCAGATTTGGAACGTGTGGAGACCTTGAAGCTCATCCCATCCCACCCCCTGCCATGGGCAGGGACACCTCCCACTAGCCCAGGGTGCTCCAAGCCCTGTCCAGCCTGGCCTTGGACACTCCTAGGGATGGGGCAGCCACAGCTTCTCTGCCCAACCTGTGCCAGGGCCTGCCCACCCTCACAGCCAACAATTCCTTCCCACTATCCCATCTGTCCCTGCCCTCTGGCAGTGGGAAGCCATTCCCCTTTTCCTGTCCCTCCAGGCCCTTTTTAATAGTCCCTCTCCTTCTGGCAAGCTTTTCTTCCTCCCTTCATTTTCCTGCTCATGAGAAGCTCCATTTCTTTTTCTGTTCTCCACTGTTAGTTTCTCCTGCCTGTAGCTGAAAACGTTCAGTCTCTTGGTTTTCCTGAACAGCTGATGCATGGCCAGGATTTCTTGTCAGGCTTAAAAAAATGAGAAGAATTTTTATCTTCAGGGTATTTGTTTCCTTTCTGGTGACTCAGAGGAACAGTCCCTGCTTAGGCCTTTTCCTCTCACACCTTTGATGCTTCCTCTTCTCAGGGTGTAAGAGGAGCTCAGGGAACATCTGCTCCAGCCTTGCTCCACAGTTCTGAGCATCCCTGGTACTGCAAACAGGGAGCCTGAATTTCATGAAACACATTCATGGGAATATTTGCATTTCTGAAGTTAAAAAATCAGGTTTGGCACAACTGAAGTCCTCAGTCACATCAGGTATTTACAGAGGAACTAAAGTTATTCCCGTGTAAGTAATGAAAATAATTTCTATTGAAACTGTTTTGTTTTGGTTTTTATCTGACAGAATTCTTAGAAATTATTAACATTCCTCACTGTTTTCCAAGTTTACATTAAGAGCAGTCCAGGAAATGACAGGAGGATGTACCTCAATGCAAAATATTGATTTCTTCTTTCATACTTTAACAGGCTTTTTTCCCCCCCTCTTAATGCTGTAACTAAGTGGAGAGGGAAGGGTTTGAACTGTTTTGTCTTGTTTTCCATTCTCCAGCATCTCCAGGTATTTCAGAGGCATGGAAGAATATTTTCCCCTGTGAACATGGCATTGCTGCCACACTGCCAGGGGCAGTGGCTCAGTGATTGCCTCCCTTACCGTGGGAGCTAAAGCTGAGTAAATAAATGCAGCCAACCCCCTTCTGGAGCTCTGTGCCTGCATGGCTCCACATGGCAAGTTCTTCATCATTTTTTGTGATTTCACATCCCCTTTTCAAGATGCACTTCCCCCAATTCCATGTGGGAATTGTCAGGTAGCATCTGGTGAAACGAAGCTGACAATGTGTTGTGTCAGGTTTAGTGAGTTAATACGTGAAGAACTCAGGCTCTTGGAGGATGCTGGGCCCTACAGGAGGCTTTGCTGCCTGAGACATCCCTGTCAGGAGCCCAGCCTGTCTCTGGCACGGTGTCTGCTGTGAGGAGGGAGATAATACTTTTTATATAGGCTTTAATTTGATTTGTTGTGGTCAGAAATAAATGGAATCAAAGGTGTCCCAGTTCAGCAGGTGGGACCAGTCTATCCCTGTGTGGGGGTGACCAAAGCTGTGCATTCTAAACCCTCTGGGCCATTGCCCAGCAACTGTTCCCAATGGCCCATTGGCAGCAGCTGCCCAGGGCACAGCTGAGCCCTCAGGCTGGGAGCTGGCTGGGAAAGAAGCCTGGCAGAGGAGCTGGGAGAACTGCCCTGCAGGGACTCCTTGGCACCTCCACACCCACCTGAGGGCTCAGCTCTGCCCATGGGCCAGCAACCATTCCAAAATCCCCCCTGAGTGCCAGAGTCAGATCCCCCAGTGTGGAACTCCCTGCCCTGGGGGAGGCACTGGGAGCTCCCACCCAAACCTGAGGGGAGACAATCTTGGGGGCTGGGGACTTGGGGAACCACTTGTTGGATCCAGAGGAGGAGCAGCCCCTGGCCAGGAGGTGCCCACCACTCTCCACCAGACTGTGCCATCATCTGCACCAACAGGTTTGTCCCTTCCTTTTCCTTTGGGCTCGGAGGAACCACGTGGGGCTCAGCACAGGGGCCACCAAACCCCCCTGTGTTTGTGCCCCAGGGGGTGGGTTACACTGCTGGGGTTGGAGGTTAAACCCAATTTCTCTTTGTGCCATTGCATTTATTGTAATACTGTTATTAAATTGTAACTCTGCCTTATAATCTCTTTTGTGTTGTGTTTGTTTCTCCTGCTGGTTCACCTTTAAACCAGCACAGAATGGAGTGTTTGGGCTGTCCTGGCCCCTCTAGAAAACCACTGAATTTTAGTGCTGTGCTATAAACACACTAATTGTTACATGCCAAATTAATGTTTTGTGCTGATTTATTAGACAGCAGAGTGTTTGATATTGAATCCTGAATTCTTGTTCATTCTGAGGAAGGCCTTCAGTGGGGTGTCCTTTATTCAACAAAAAGCTTAAATCTACATATTTACATTTTGCATTTTAAAGCTTGAATTTACATGTTTATATTTGCAGGACTTTTGTTGTCCTCTCAGAACTATCTGCATACTGATATTAATAAAATATTGGTGGCTGATCTTGGCCTCCTGTTAGACCAGAATAGCTTATGAAGGGCAGCTTCATGAAAGAATGCAATTGTTTGCACCCATAAAAGTGTTCTCCCAAGCTCAGAAAGGATTCTGTGTGAGGCAGACACAGTATTAAGTAACATAAAACCCATACAGAATGACATGTAAATATTATTTCTTGGCTCAGAATGCATCAGATATGGGATTAATTTAAAAAAAAAAAACTATATCCCTCAGATCAAGCTCAGTTGTGTCAGGCCAATATCTGGACATGGCCACTGCCACCCACAGGTCATGGCCAGTTGGGTTTTGAGCATCTCCAAGAATGGAATTCTATGATTGGTGTTCAATCATCTCTGCAGCAAAACCTGTTATTTTTCTGTTCAATTGTACTTGCCTTTATTTTAATTTGTGCCCTTTGTCCTTACCTGGGAGACATTTTTAAAAGATATGGAAGAACATCCACAGAACGTGTCTGTGGAGGTTCAGTAATTTGAAAAGCTTTCAGTTCACAGTAATTCATAGTAATGAGACTGCAAAGACTTATTTGGGTCTGGTGCTTTTGGCTGGTTGGGTTTTGCTCCTGTTCTGAGCTATTCCATGTTGTGGGGAGAACAAGTGAGATATAATGTTGTGCTACTGGGCACTGTTGGCCTGTTTAATGCATGAAGTTCATGACTGGCTTCAGATGGGATGTTCTGTGAGCACAGTGTTTGTCCTTCCTCTGGTATTCTCTACCCCAACCAGCTTTTAGATCTGTTTAGGTCTATACTCAGGGTTTGATGAATGGGAAAAAGGCATTAACATCTTCAGTGAAAAGGGAAATGAAAAATGCAGGGACAAATTCCGGTTTTCAAACTTTGCTGTCACCTCTTGGTGTGCTCTTGGCTGCAGCTGATGGGCTGTTGGAGGATTGAGTGTCCTCTTCTGTGAACACATTTTGGAATAACCTGGATGGGAGGGGCTGCCCAAGGAGGTTTGGAGTGCCCAGCCCTGGAGGTGCCCAAGGCAGGACTGGCCGTGGCACTCAGTGCTCTGGGCTGGGGGACAAGGTGGGCATCGGGCACAGGGTGGGCTCTGTGGGCTGGGAGGGCTTTGCCAAGGTGGGCATCGGGCACACGGTGGGCTCTGTGGGCTGGGAGGGCTTTGCCAAGGTGGGCATCGGGCACAGGGTGGGCTCCAGGGCCTAGGAGGGCTTTGCCAAGGTGGGCATCGGGCACAGGGTGGGCTCCAGGGCCTGGGAGGGCTTTGCCAAGGTGGGCATCGGGCACAGGGTGGGCTCCATGGGCTGGGAGGGCTTTGTCAAGGTGGGCATCGGGCACAAGGTGGGCTCCAGGGGCTGGGAGGGCTTTGCCAAGGTGGGCATCGGGCACAGGGTGGGCTCCTGGGGCTGGGAGGGCTTTGCCAAGGTGGGCATTGGGCACAGGGTGGGCTCCTGGGGCTGGGAGGGCTTTGCCAAGGTGGGCATCGGGCACAAGGTGGGCTCCAGGGGCTGGGAGGGCTTTGCCAAGGTGGGCATCGGGCACAGGGTGGGCTCCAGGGCCTAGGAGGGCTTTGCCAAGGTGGGCATCGGGCACAGGGTGGGCTCCAGGGCCTGGGAGGGCTTTGCCAAGGTGGGCATCGGGCACAGGGTGGGCTCCATGGGCTGGGAGGGCTTTGTCAAGGTGGGCATCGGGCACAAGGTGGGCTCCAGGGGCTGGGAGGGCTTTGCCAAGGTGGGCATCGGGCACAGGGTGGGCTCCATGGGCTGGGAGGGCTTTGCCAAGGTGGGCATTGGGCACAGGGTGGGCTCCATGGGCTGGGAGGGCTTTGCCAAGGTGGGCATTGGGCACAGGGTGGGCTCCATGGGCTGGGAGGGCTTTGCCAAGGTGGGCATTGGGCACAGGGTGGGCTCCATGGGCTGGGAGGGCTTTGCCAACCTCAATGATTTTGTGGTTCCATGGCTGTGGATGGTTTTTCCCCTCCTTTCCTCTGCCATGCTCGGTGGTGACTGATGCAGTTTGCCAGTTCTACATCAGCCTTCACAGCCCATGGCACAACTGAGTAATGACATGGTGACCCAATGCCCCTGTGGCACCAGCTTTCAAGGAGCAGCTCTGAGGGACATTGGGTTCCAGTCCACCTCACTAAGGTGTGTTAAGTCATTAAATAATGAATTTTGGATGTCAACCTGAAGTTTAGCCTCAGTTCCTCATGTTTTAGCAAAATTGTTGATTTCAATCATTTTCAGGTAGTCTCTTTGTAGAGCATTCACAGCTTTACAAATACTGTGTAGCTCTGAGGTCAGCCTGGGACCCCTCAGATCCTGTCAAGGGCAAAGCCTTTGTAACTGCAAAACAGGCTAATCAGTCCTTAAATCAGAAGTGAAATGCAGAGTAAAAGCTGCTGTAGAAGGTGCTTTTGGCAGTTGCTCTGAAAGGTTTGGGATGGTTTGGTGGCAGTTCAGAGCCACCAGCCTGCCTGGGGCTCTGCAGTGTGGGATCATAGAATCACAGAATCATAGAATGGATTGGGTTGGAAAAGACCTCCGAGATCATCGAGTCCAACCCTTGGTCCAACTCCAGTCCCTTTACCAGATCATGGCACTCAGTGCCACGGCCAAGCTCAGCTTAAAAACCTCCAGGGATGGGGAATCCACCCCCTCTCTGGGCAGCCCATTCCAATGCCTGAGCACTCTCTCTGCAAAGAATTTCTCATCTCCAACTTCAATTTCCCCTGGCAGAGCTTGAGCCCATCGTGCCCCCTTGTCCTATTGCTGAGTGCCTGGGAGAAGAGACCAACCCCCACCTGGCCAGAACTTCCCTTCAGGCAGTTCCAGACAGTGCTGAGGTCACCTCTGAGCCTCCTCTTCTCCAGGCTGAACACCCCCAGCTCCCTCAGCCTCTCCCCACAGCACTTGTGCTCCAGTCCCTTCTCCAGCCTCGTTGCTCTTCTCTTCTCAGTTGGGTTGGAAGAGACCCCTGACATCATCAAATCCAACCCTTGATCCAACCCCACTGTGACCACCAACCCAGGGCACTCTGTGCCCTGGGCTGGTGATCACAGTGGGGTTGGATCAAGACAAGGTGGATTCTCTGTCCCTGGAGGTGTTTAAGAGGACACTCAGTGCCACATCCAGTCCCTTCTCCAGCCTCGTTGCTCTTTTCTGGCCCCGCTCCAGCCCCTCAATATCTTGCCTCAATTGAGGGGCCCAGAACTGAACACAACACTCAAGGTGTGGCCTCCCCAAGGCAGAGTCCAGGGGAAGGGTCACTGCCCTGGGCCTGCTGGCCACGCTAGTTTGGATCCAGGCCAGGATCCCATTGGCCTTCTTGGCCACCTGGGCACACTGTTGGCTCCTGTTGAGCTTCCTGTCAATTAGTACCCCAAGGTCCCTCTGCCTGGCTGCCCCTGAGAGCTGCAGGAAGTGTCAGAGAATGGCACAACTGGAAAGGTTTGTTTGCATCAGGGCAGCAGAGCAGGACAGCTGATTTCTGTGCTTATTGCCCTAAGAAGGAAAGGGTGAGGTCAGAAATCCATCAAAGTTTTCTCTTCACCAGTCTTAATAATCTAAAAATGTTAAATAGGCCTGGCCTGTCTGAGCTCTGCTTGCTCTTCCAGAGAAGGCAATGACCTTCTAATGATATAGCACCACTGAAATTCCTTTCAAATCTTATGAGGAATAATTTTCCTGTTTGCTTTGTTTGTTATTACACCTAAGGACATACTCCTACCCAATTTAGCATCACCCCCTCTTATCAGTATAGATTATTAGTCCTGTAGCTGCAATGCCAGTAACATTGCTCACTGCATGTTCACAGTTCCCAAGGCATAGGACACCCCCATGATGACAGTATTGTGCTCTTCTGTTTAGGAAAAAAATTGTGTTCATTTCTTCCCTGATGTACACACTAAGTGGAGAATTTCAGTTGAAATTGTGCTGTGAATGATCACATCATAACACTGATTTATGGATGAGATTGTCAGTACCTGGGAAAGCAGCAGCCAAGGCTCTGCACAGCCTTTCTCTTTGCAAGTCTTTTGCCAGTGAAGCCCCGTGGCTGTGGGTCTCCCGGGGGATCCCATCTCCAGGAACACATGCCCTGGTTTCTTGGAGTCCCTTGGGTTAGTTTAAACAGTGAAATAGCAGAGAATCATGGAATAACCTAATTTGAAAGGGTCCTCTGAAGAGGACAGGGTCCAGTCCCTGGCTGAAGCACATCTGATGAGATCAGGTTGCCAGGGGCTGCAGCACTCGAATCTGGAAGGGCTCAGTAACGGCTGGAGTTGACCTGGCTGATCTTGCAGCAGAGCCAGGAGTGCCTGTCCCCCTCACTGCAGGTCTGTGGGAGGCTCATCTTGCAGAGGACAAGCACTGAAAAGCATCAGAGGAGGTGGAAATACGGCCCCGTGGCAGCTGCACCCTGAGAGGATGTGCTTAATTCCCTTTGGAAACCCTCCAGAGCCTGCCCACCTGCTGCTGCAGCTCAGGCCACACAGATGCAGCAGGAACCAGTCCCTTTCCATGCCCAGACTCAGGTGCTGCAGAACATTCTGTCTAAACTCTGTTTATTTGCCAGCAAATGTTCTCATCTCCCTGGAAGCGATGGCAGCATCTCAGTTTCCCTTGTTTTTGAATGACAACTGTTGATCACTCTCTATCTGGGAGGCTTCCTGTCTTGTGATCATGTTGTCAAGAAATCCCTGCTTTCCAGCCTGGTCAAAGGCTTCACTCTTTTTCTAGATTTTTGAATCATAGAATCATAGAATGGATTGGGTTGGAAAAGACCTCCGAGATCATCAAGTCCAACCCTTGGTCCCTTTACCAGATCATGGCACTCAGTGCCACGGCCAAGCTCAGCTGAAAAACCTCCAGGGATGGGGAATCCACCCCCTCTCTGGGCAGCCCATTCCAATGCCTGAGCACTCTCTCTGCAAAGAAGTTTTTTCTGCTCTCCAACTTCAATTTCCCCTGGCAGAGCTTGAGCCCATCGTGCCCCCTTGTCCTATTGCTGAGTGCCTGGGAGAAGAGACCAACCCCCACCTGGCCAGAACTTCCCTTCAGGGAGTTATACATGAATATACATCATTTTGATTTTGGAGCATGAAGTGACACAGTGGTTGGGGAAAGAAAGGTAAGTAAAGGAGGAGGTGACAGATCCCTTCTGCTCAGGAGGGTGGCAGGTGAAATGGGCACAGTGTGGGGCAGGGCTCTTGGTGCTGTCTCCTGGCAGCTGGGAGCTAAGCCAGGGAGATGTTTCAGCCTGGGAGAGAAGATTTGGTCTTCATTAGGAGTGCAGATGTTCCAATTGCACAGAACACACCAAAGTGGTGCTTATTTTGCCTTAGATTTCTCTGATGCAGAATGCTCAGTGCTAGGCAGTGATAATCCAGGCTGTGTAGTTGACCTAAGAACAATTTTCTGTGAACTTAACAATTGAAGTGCTCTTTTAAGCTTAACAAGGAAAATTGTGAATCTGGAGCCACCCAAGATGATGAGAAAAATAGTGCTTAGGATATTCACTTAATGAGTTCCCATAACCTGGCTCACTGAAGGTGTGCACTCAGCTGATGGAGGTAAGAACTGCACAGCAGAGCTGCAAAGGAAGGGGAAGCCAAACACCTCCCAAAAAGGGCTCATTAAAATAAATCACTGCTTAAGAAAGAGTGTCTGTACCTATAACAGGCACTGTTAATCTCAGTGTAGCCACAGGTGCTCACCTGTTTCAGCACAGTAACAGTGCACTGCCTTCAAGGCACAACTGAAGCATTTAGGGCCATCTGTTAATGTGTTTTAGCACATACAGAGAGAGCATAAAGTGTTAATTTGTGAAGCAAAACTATTCTGTTGAAGCAGAAAAACTCATAATTCCATCTCCCTGGGGTTTGTGCTTATGTTTTCATCCTTTTATCTCATGCTTTTTTTGTTCCATGTTGTTAATACAGAACCAAACAGAGGATCCCAGAATCACTGAGGCTGGAAAAGAGCTCTGAGATCATCGAGTCCAACCTGTGGCCAAACACCACCTTGTCCCCCAGCCCAGAGCACTGAGTGCCACGGCCAGTCCTGCCTTGGGCACCTCCAGGGCTGGGCACTCCAAACCTGCCTGGGCAGCCCCTGCCAAGGCCTGACCACCCTTTCCAGGCAGAAATTCCTGCTGCTGTGCCCTCTGCCCCTGCCCTGGCCCAGCCTGAGGCTGTGCCCTCTGCTCCTGTCCCTGTGCCCTGGAGCAGAGCCCGACCCCCTGTCCTGGCTCCCCCCTCCTGGCAGGGATTGCAGAGCCAGAAGGTGCCCCCTGAGCCTCCTTTTCTCCAGGCTGAGCCCCCCCAGCTCCCTCAGCTGCTCCCACAGGACTGGCATTCCATAATGTGGAAGACACTTCCTTGCTTCTCACAAAGTGCTTTGATGTTACAGCAGTTGTGCATACACAGCTCTCAACTTTTTTGTTACATAGATCATCTGTAAATTGATCTAACTGTGTATCAAAGAAGGATCTATTACATCTCACTCTGCATGTGTTAAAGAACTCCCAGCATTAGCAGATAAACCCAGTGTAAATAGATTCCTTCCTTTGGGTTTTGTGACCTAAAGAGCTTTAAATGTATTTTCATCTTCTGGCATCAGGTGGCCTCTGGCTCTGGTATGTGGTAACTACTTTTGCATTCATTTTCCAGGGGTCTGTTAAGGGTCAGGAATGGGCAAAATGTGGACAGAGACTTGAGTGCACAGAATCAGCCAGACTTTGCTCCTGGGGACTGAGTTCACCACTGTGGTGTTCTCGGTGAGTTCACTGAATTCACAGCAGTGGCTTCAGGCAGGAGGTGTGTCATGGGTTCACCCAGGTGGGCCTAGATTTGGGCTCTGGAGTCTGGACTAGGCTGAAGCTGTCAGCTGACTTGAGCTGGGCTGAGCCAACAGCTGACCTCTTCTAGCCAGTAATTTTGTATTCCATACCACATTATGGCATCATCTCCAGGGCAGTAGGAACCAGTGTGGGAGTGGTTAAGGCAGTCACTTCTCAGCCTCCTCTTGGGAGGACACACGATGCTGTCCCAGGGGGGATGGAGAGGACCAGGCCCACCACTGGCTCACAGGGTACCTCAGGAAAGTAAAATGTGTTGTTCTGGGTCTCTCCTTTCTGCTTGGGTTTGTCTCCCTGGGGAATAAGCTTCTTCTTAAGTAATGTGTAGTTAGGACAGTAGAATTTGTGTGTTCGTTCAGAAGTTGAGGTGGGGAACTGGACTTTGTTGTTGTTTCAGACTTGTGTGAGTGTATATTTGTACTCTCTTCTAATTGTCTCTTTCTTTCTGTGAAAAAATATATGTAGATTTAGTATAAATGCAGTTTGAAGTGTTTTTTTCTTTCCCCTCTCTTTTCCTCCCTTTCCCTGGTGTTAGGAGGGAGGCTTTTCTCTCTGTGCTTGGGGGGGTTGGCAGTTGCTTATCTCAAACCAAGACAAGGTGCTGCTTGGTTTGAGAAGAGCCTTGGCAGAGCTGGTTCCTCTGTCAGTGCTCTGGTGAGGTTCTGACAGTTGTGCTTTGTCAGCAGCACTGGCTTGTGTGGACAGGATGGAGGTTGGTGTGCTCATGTTACTCTGAGAAGGAGCCTTTATGTTATTGGTGATTATTTAGGTTGTGTGATTGTGGTGTAAAGACTCAAAACCAGTTCTCAGATGCTCTTAATTGTTTACCATGTTTAATGGCTGTGCATACAACTAACACATGGAGAGGGGATCAGAGGCTGGAGCAGCTCTGCTGGGAGGGAAGGCTGGGAGAGCTGGGATTGTTCAGCCTGGAGAGGAGAAGCTTTGGGGGGACCCAACTGTGGCCTTGCAGGGCCTGGAGGGGCCAACAGGAAAGATGGAGAGAGACCATTTCCAAGGGATGGAGGGACAGGACGCAGGGAATGGCTTCCCACTGCCAGAGGGCAGGGACAGATGGGATAGTGGGAAGGAATTGTTGGCTGTGAGGGTGGGCAGGCCCTGGCACAGGTTGGGCAGAGCAGCTGTGGCTGCCCCATCCCTGGGAGTGTCCAAGGCCAGGTTGGACAGGGCTTGGAGCACCCTGGGCTGGTGGGAGGTATCCCTGCCCATTGCAGGGGGTGGCACTGGATGGACTTTAAGGTCCCTTCCAACCCAAACCATTCTGGGATTCGGTGAAGAGTTGTCCTATCCATCTAAATTCCATTTACTGGTCTGAAAGCAAAAATTAGTTTTGTGGTATTTGGAAATGACGTGACAGTGTCCTCTGGTGGCCTGATGGATGGAGTTCTGCTGGATCTGCTGCTTTCTCACTTGGTTTTTTTAATTTTCTTTTTTCATTGGAAGGAACTGTGACACACCTGAAAAGAAAAAGGCTGTACTTTGATCACTGTCAGTGATTTAGATAATAATAGATAGTGTATATATATCTTTTACAGTAGCCTATGGGCTGATATGAAGGGCAGGGACCAGTTTCTTTAAGACATTTCAACTTTCATACATATATATATATATATATATATATGTATATACACACACACACACATATATATATATATATATATGTGTGTGTGTGTGTGTGTGTGTATATATATAGATATACATATATATATATATATATATAGTCACCCCAATCCACAAAAAGGGGTGCAAGCAGGACCCTGGCAACTCCAGGCCTGTCAGCCTGACCTCTGTGCCTGGCAGGGTTATGGAGCAGTTCATCCTGAGTGGAATCACACACACCTCCCAGGGTGGACAAGGGATTAGACCCAGCCAGCAGGGGTTTAGGAGGGGCAGGTCCTGTCTGACCAACCTGATCTCTTTCTACGATCAGGTGACCCACCTGGTGGATGAGGGGAAGGCTGTGGATGTGTCTGTCTGGACTTCAGCAAGGCCTTTGACACTGTCTCCCATAATATACTCCTGGAAAAGCTGGTAGCCCATGGCCTGGACAGGTGTACCCTCTGCTGGGTCAGGAGCTGGCTGGAGGGCCCAGAGAGTGCTGGTGAATGGAGCTGCATCCAGCTGGTCACCAGTGGTGTTCCCCAGGGGTCTGTGTTGGGTCCAGTCCTGTTTAACATCTTTATTGATGATTTAGATGAGGGGATTGAGTCCATCATCAGCAAATTTGCTGATGACACCAAGTTGGGAGGGAGTGTCGACCTGCTGGAAGGCAGGAGGGCTCTGCAGAGGGATCTGGAGAGACTTGAGAGATGGGCTGATTGCAATGGGATGGAGTTCAACAAGGCCAAGTGCAGGTCCAGCCCTTTGGCCACCCCAACCCCTGCAGTGCTCCAGGCTGGGCACAGAGTGGCTGGAGAGCAGCCAGGCAGAGGGACCTGGGGGGACTGAGGGACAGGGAGCTCAACAGGAGCCACCAGTGTGCCCAGGTGGCCAAGAAGGCCAATGGGATCCTGGCCTGTATCAAAAATAGCGTGGCCAGCAGGACCAGGGAAGTGACCCTTCCCCTGGACTCTGCCTTGGGGAGGCCACACCTTGAGTGTTGTGTTCAGTTCTGGGCCCCTCAGTTCAGAAAGGATATTGAGATGCTGGAGCAGGGCCAGAGAAGAGCAACGAGGCTGGAGCAGGGACTGGAGCACAAGTGCTGTGGGGAGAGGCTGAGGGAGCTGGGGGTGTTTAGCCTGGAGAAGAGGAGGCTCAGAGGTGACCTCAGCACTGTCTGGAACTGCCTGAAGGGAAGTTCTGGCCACGTGGGGGTTGGTCTCTTCTCCCAGGCACTCAGCAATAGGACAAGGGGGCACGATGGGCTCAAGCTCTGCCAGGGGAAATTTAAGTTGGAGATGAGAAAAAAATTCTTTACAGAGAGAGTGCTCAGGGATTGGAATGGGCTGCCCAGAGAGGGGGTGGATTCCCCATCCCTGGAGGTTTTTCAGCTGAGCTTGGCCGTGGCACTGAGTGCCATGATCTGGTAAATGAACTAGAGTTGGACCAAGGGTTGGACTCGATGATCTTGGAGGTCTTTTCCAACCCAATCAATTCTATGATTCTATGATTCTATGATATATATATAAAATAGACAGTTGGTGCACCTGCTGAGGGGAATGAGTGCTGCAACTTGCTGTAGTAGGTGGCAGATGTCACTGTGACTTTGTTTCTCAAGCTGTTTTCACTCTATGTCCATCAAAACCAAAACAGAAGAAGCTTTGATCTTGGCTAGACTGGATTTTTACTTAACTAATAATTCCATGTGAATCAGCAAATTTCAGGTGTCTGTGAACACCTTCCCCAGTCAGCTGTTAGAGGAGAGGAGGTGGCCATGTCAGAAGCTGGGAATATTATTTATTAATGTGCCAGAGGCAACTGAAAAATTGACTCTTGTCCTACCAGCAGGTGACTGTTTTTGCTTATATTTGTTTATAAACTCCTGAGAGTGCAGTCAGGAACTCCTGGCAAACTTACTGGATAATAGAGCATTAAGGGATCAGAGCAAGACCTCCTGGATTCCAAACTATTAATCTGTTAATTGGAGTGGAGGCTCACTGGTTTTGCCCCATCCATGGGCATGTGCCAGGCAGAGCTGCAGGCCAGTCTGCTCTCCAAGCTCCCTGCACTGTGGGGTCCCAACATCTCCATTTTAACCCAAGTAGGGCTTCATCTCTCAAGATGACATAAACCCATCCCTGAGTCAGTGTGGAAATGAGTGCTTCAAGAAGGGAATGCCAGTGTGTATCTTAATAGCAGAATTCAGTTAATCCCCAAACCAGCAGAGTAGGTTTTAAAGCACATCATGAGGCAGGTTTTGAGGGACCAATGAGCCTTTCACTTTGGGAAGTGTTTTTCATTAAAGCTCTCTGGGAACAGGTCTGGGGGTTTTATGGTTTCCATGAGACTGTGTTTGTAAGCTAAAAAAATGAGGAAAAGGTTCAACAAGTAATCCAGATATTTCAGACTTCTGGAAATAAGAACAGTTTCTAGTTAAAGTCTGAGCTGGCATTGAAGTCTAACTTTGGTTAGTGTAAAACCAGTACAGCAGAATTGACTTTCTCTTAATTCCCACTGTTGTGTCTGGCCTTTCCTTCACTTAGGGCAGCCCTTGGCTTCAGGACTGTTTGTTTTTTCTTAGCTTATATATGGAGGATACACAATAAACACAGACTCTAAACACAGCACTGGGAGGGCCACATTGCCAGGCTTGGCTGGCTGTGTGTGGGCACCTTCTCACAGCCCCAAGAGTAGCTGCCATTCCATGTGCATCTTGGAATTCCATCATCTCTGTCAAGGCTGGGGAGTGAGGGTGGAACCTGACCCTTCCAGGTGTGAGCTCCTGTCTGGATAGCAGCCTGGATGCATGGATGTTGGAATTCCTGGAACTCTGGAATACTAAGTGTTCATCAAAATCCTACACAAAAGCCTCTCTTCTGTAATCACATCATGGACAAAATCCCACAGAATGGTGGGAATGGTTTGGGTGGGAAGGGACCTCAAAGAATGGTTTGAGTGGGAAGGGACCTTAAAGCTCATCTCACCCCACGCCCTGCCATGGGCAGGGACACCTCCCACCAGCCCAGGGTGCTCCAAGCCCTGTCCAACCTGGCCTTGGACACTTCCAGGGATGGGGCAGCCACAGCCACTCTGGGCAACTTTCCCAGGGATACAAATATCTGGGATAGATACTCATAATGAACATATATTTAGACTTTTTACCCCACTGAATACTGAGCTGTGTTTCAACATAAAGGGAAAACCTCAACCCTGAAGTGATATTTGCTGGAATTTCAGAACCTCTTGTAGTTATTGTCTGGGAAATTTTCAGGTTCTGTCTCTCTTCATAAATCCTGTAAGGGAATTTCCAAAAATGGATTTCTCACAAAGATTTGGGAGCCCAAGTGCCCTTTCTGCCGTGGAAGATGTTTCCCTTCAGTTTTGGTTACAGAGCTGAATTGCTGACAAATGTGTTCAGCTTCTGCCTCTGGCCCCAGCGTGGGGGAGAGCAGTTGTGCTTTGGCTATTCCTACAGCTTGATTTTTCTGTTCAAAAATAGAAAATGTTGGAGATGGAAACGTTGCTTACAAACACAGTCTGATTTATGGCTTTTCTGAAGATCTATTTACTCTGCTAAGAAAATGTGCCAATTAGCTGTAGTGACACACACTGTTTTAAAGCCATAATTAGCAAAGGACTCTGGTGGTTTCTGGTGTATGTTTTCTAATTTCTTATAAATAATGAACATTCTTTCCCTATGAAGGAAGGCTAGATCCTTAGTTGTCCAACTGGCACAGGGTGCCCAGAGGAGTTGTAGCTGCCTCATCCCTGGGAGTGTCCCAGGCCAGGCTGGACAGGGCTTGGAGCAACCTGGGCTGGTGGGAGGTGTCCCTGCCCATGGCATGGAGTGGGATGGGATGGGATGGGATGGGATGGGATGGGATGGGATGGGATGGGATGGGATAGGATGGGATGGGGTGGGGTGGGGTGGGTTGGGGTGGGGTGGGGTGGGATGGGGTGGGGTGGGATGGGATGGGATGGGGTGGGATGGGGTGGGGTGGGGTGGGGTGGGGTGGAATGGGATGGGATGGGGTGGGATGGGGTGGGATGGGGTGGGATGGGACGGGATGGGATGGGATGGGGTGGGATGGGGTGGGATGGGGTGGGGTGGGGTGGGGTGGGGTGGGGTGGGGTGGAATGGGATGGGGTGGGGTGTGGTGGGGTGGGATGGGATGGGATGGGATGGGATGGGATGGGATGGGATGGGATGGGTTGGGATGGGATGGGGTGGGATGGGGTGGGTGGGGTGGGTTGGGATGGGGTGGGATGGGGTGGGGTGGGATGGGATGGGATGGGGTGGGGTGGGTTGGGATGGGATGGGATGGGGTGGGGTGGGGTGGGATGGGATGGGGTGGGATGGGATGGGATAGGGTGGGGTGGGGTAGGGTGGGGTGGGGTGGGGTGGGGTGGGGTGGGGTGGGGTGGGGTGGGGTGGGATGGGATGGGATGGGATGGGATGGGGTGGGATGGGATGGGGTGGGATGGGATGGGATGGGGTGGGATGGGATGGGATGGGATGGGATGGGATGGGATGGGATGGGATGGGATGGGATGGGATGGGATGGTCTTTAAGGTCCCTTCCTACCCAAACCATTCTGTCATTCTGTGATTCTGTGGATCCAGGTTTCATATTTGATCATTTAAAGTAGATTGAGAGAAGTGAAAATGGTGGAATGGTATCCCAAAAATCAGGGAAGTCAGAGGCCACATGGAATTTGGTTTGCCTCTCAATCTCACCCTTACAATGTCATGGTTGGGTAGTGACTCTTCCTCCCTTCTCTCCTGGATTTTTGTTGATATGCCACCCATTCATTTTGGAAGAAAAGAGGACACTTTTCAGAAATGCTTTATTTCCCAGCGCTAATTCACCCCTTTCCTCCTGTTGCATCACACCATTTGGTTCTCACAAATTCCATGATCCTACATAATTTCTGTTGGGTTTCTAACAGCCTCTTCCAGTGTCTTGGGTTTGAGCATCCAAAGGGTAAAACTGAGGAGAAAAGAGCTGTGGAGGTTTCTCTTGGTGTGGTGTCACCTCCCAGCTGTCAGCAGTCGGGCAGGTCACTGGGCAGGATCCTTGTGCCTGTGCTGTGCCTTGTGTGCCATCTGCTGCTTCCCTTGGAGCTGAGTGAACACCTTCCCACCTGCTCTGTGCTCTCTGGGCCGTGCAGAACAAGCAGATCAGGTACCAAGGCTTGCTCTGCCTGTGGCAGGAATTTATTTCAGCTCACTCACACCCTGTGTGCAAACCTCCTAATACTGTAATTGGAGAGAAGGCAAAGTGGAAGGGATTGCCTGGAATCAAAGGAATGGTTAATCAGAGTCATGACCTTCCTAAATTCCAGAATAAAGGTAACATAGTTCACCCCCATTACAAAATCCCAGGCTGGTCTGGGTTGGAAGAGACCTTAAACTCATCCCATTCCACCCCCTGCCATGAGCAGGGACACCTCCCACCAGCCCAGGGTGCTCCAAGCCCTGTCCAGCCTGGCCTTGGGCACTCCCAGGGATGGGGCAGCCACAGCTTCTCTGCCCAACCTGTGCCAGGGCCTGCCCACCCTCCCAGGGAAGGATTCCTTCCCAGTATCCCATCTCATCTGCCCTCTGGCAGTGGGAAGCCATTCCCCCTTGGCTCTCCAGGCCCTTGGAAACAGCCTGTATTTATTCATACACTTTATTCCTCCAGAAATCAGTCTGGGAAAGTTTTCTGGGTCTCAGCGTAAGAATTCCTGCATTGTTTGTGTGTAAGTTTCTAAACAGCACAGTGACAGCTGTTTGTTACCCTGAAGTTGTTCAAAACACCTGTCAGGTGAAGATGCCTTTGGGGAAGAGCTAAATTATTGCAGAGCCTCAAAACTTAATCATAATTAACAAAGAATCTAAACATTAGTGCTGTCACCTGACTGACTTTCAACGTATAGGTATTTTAGAAGATTAATTGTGCTGTCCAGTCACCATAAAGATTCTGTGCATGCATTTAAAATGGAAAATATTTTAATAGTCAATATATGGTCCAGAAATGTCTCATGTTTTATTTTTAATCGTGGAAATGATTCACTGGACTTGAGCTGAAGAGCAGAATATCAAGAGATATTCTGTGCTGTGCCTTTACAGTTCAAGGCAATGACTGCAAAGTAGAGGGAGAAAACCACTGACAAATCAGCTGCACTTGTTCAGGAGTTGGAGAAGATAATCCTACATAATAAATTACTGTATAAAATAAAAATCATGGGTAGTTTTGAGTTGCAGCTACATCAAAATGATTTAAATTCTCTCCCAAATTCTGGAACTTGGAGAGTTGAATTGAACATGTCAAAGGTTTGGTTTTTAGGACTGAAAGGATTGATATTTATTAAATCAGCAGTGCTTTGCAAATGTGGTTTTTTAGGGCCACAATGGATAAGCAACACACATTTCTCTTAGATATTCAAACTGTGCCTAAAAGCTGAAGGGGTGAGGTGGGTGACTGTGCCTGTGGTGGATGAGGGTGACCCTTTGGTCTCCTTGCTCTCATCTGCTCAGGTGGTTCTGCTCAATCCCAGCTGCAGCTTCAGGGCTGCTCCTGCAACATGTGAGTGGGGCTGCTCAGACCACGGCTCTGGCAAAGGAACTGGTCCTGAGAGCTGTTCAATCCTGTCTAGTAGAATCTTAGAGTTCTTAAGGCTGGAAAAGCTCTCCCAGCTCTTTGAGTCCAACCATCAACCCAGTCCACCATGTCCACCACTGCCCCATGTCCCCAAGTGTCACACCCACACAGCTTTAAATCCCTCAGGGCTGAGGACTCCACACTGCCCTGGGCACCCCTTTACAACCTGTCCATGAAGGCATTTTCCCAATATCCAACCTAAACCTCCTCTGGCACAACTTGAGGCTGCTTCCTTTTGTCCTGTCACCTGTTCCCTGGGAGGAGAGAAGGTTTCTCTGTGAGTAAGGAAAACCATTCTGTTCTCCTGTGTGTTTGTGCAGAACTGTGGGGTTTGTCCAAACCAGTGGCTGAAGTGCCTGATTGCCTTCACTTCCCTGCAGCATCATATTGATTTCCACTCTGGAGATGCCACTGAGCCCTCCCCAGCCTGACCCCTGCAGGTGCTGTAACTCAGGGGATGTTTTGGCAGCATGTTGGGCCAGAGTTCTGCTCTGTCTCTGCTTGGTTTGCCTCAGGGTTCTGACAGGTTCCCAGCTGGAAGCACACCTACATTTTCTACATATCTGTACTTTTTTTCCTGTCTCCTCAGTATTCTTCTGGTAGACTTTGAAGTCTATTTGTTTGAAATTTGGGAGGGAAACACCTTTGTGAAGGATTTTCTCACTATCAGAACAAACCTGGCAGATTTTCAGTACTTCAGGTGTCAGTTTTGGGGTTTTTTTTTTAAGTATTTCCCTCCCCTGTTTTGGTTATTGATTGCTGCTGCCTTTCAAAGAAATGTAGCGTTGTTTTTCATCAAAAATGTTCCATTAAATTGCAGATGCCATGGGTGGAATAACTGTAACTGGAAGAAAAGAGATTTGACATGCAAATATGTCAGGATCTAATTCCATTCTTGCCAAACTCAGTGGGAATCGTAGGATTGACTTCCAGTGGGAACGGGAGCAAACACAGGATGATGAAGTTAAAACTGTGCAGACTTTGCTGTTTAATCAGGAATGTTAATTATTCTCCTGAAGCCAGTTAGATTTGCAAAGCAGCATTGCTCAAAAGTGAGGGGCTTTAATGACACGTTTAATGAAGTGAATACAATATTGCAGAGGGGTCACCTTCTGCTGTTCAAAGGTCCTCACCAGCAGTGAGTGCTCTCCACTACCCTGGGGTTCCATGGATCCAAGGTGCTTCCCAGGAGGGGTGGAATGCGATTCCCAGCCTTGTGTTTGCCCACTTGGGACTTTTGGTCACTTCCTAGAGGAGCAAAATGTAGGGGTGGATCCGTGGTTTCCGTGGGAATCTCCAGATGTGCTTCCCAGGTGCTTCCTGACAATCCTCTGGGCTTCAGGCTCTGTGGAGCAGAGTGATGGCATCTCTTCATGGCTGACTTTTTCCTTGATGGATTATTTTCCAGTAAGTGCTTAGATCTCTATACAGTGTGTGAAGACAGAGGAATTTCTTTTGTCTATTGTGCCTTGTTTGGTAGTTTGTTTTCAAATGTATTAGTTTCACTTCAACATGTAAAATTTGAAGGTGCAACATTCTGTGCATGCCAGTGGTTGGGAAATGGTGCTGTAAATCCTTTAGGAAGCACTAGCAATAAAAAAAAAGGGCTTTTAATTGAAAGGTAGTGGGTTTTAGGAAAGCTCTGTGCAAGTTTAGCATGATGTTGGCATTGTAGATCTTTGTGAGGGAGTGAAATACTTTCCCTTGTGGAGATCACTGGAATTGAGTGAGGTCAGTAAGATTTGGTAGTAAAACCTCATACATCATTGGCCTAGTTCAGGAACCTGGGACCAGTTTGTCCCTGTGTGGGGTGACCAAAGCTGGGCATTCTAAACCCTCTGGGCCATTGCCCAGCAACTGTTCCCAATGGCCCATTGGCAGCAGCTGCCCAGGGCACAGCTGAGCCCTCAGGCTGGGAGCTGGCTGGGAAAGAAGCCTGGCAGAGGAGCTGGGAGAACTGCCCTGCAGGGACTCCTTGGCACCTCCACACCCACCTGAGGGCTCAGCTCTGCTCAGGGGCCAGCAACGATTCCAAAATCCCCCCTGACTGCCAGAGTCAGATCCCCCAGTGTGGAACTCCCTGCCCTGGGGGAGGCACTGGGGGCTCCCACCCAAACCTGAGGGGAGACAATCTGGGGGTTTGGGGACTCCTGGGACCACTCATTGGATCCAGAGGAGGAGCAGACCCTGGCTAGGAGGAGCCCACCACTCTCCACCAGACTGTGCCATCATCTGCACCAACAGGTTTGTCCCTTCCTTTTCCTTTGGACTCGGAGGAACCACGTGGGGCTCAGCACAGGGGCCACCAAACCCCCCTGTGTTTGTGCCCCAGGGGGCTGGGTTAGACTGCAGGGGTTGGGGGTTAAACCCAATTTCTCTTTGTGCCACTGCATTTATTGTAATATTTTTATTAAATTGTAACTCTGACTTCTAATCTCTTTTGTGTTGGGTCCATTTCTCCTGCTGGTTTACTTCTAAGCCAGCACAATCATCCAAGGCCTTGCACATCCAAAGCAGTGACATTTCTCTTTTAAAGCTGCTGGGCTTTTACTGAAGCTTTTTATTCCTGAGCAGCTCACTTGGACAAACCTCCACTAACAGTGTTGAACCTGCAGTGTATTTACTGCCAGAGCCAGACGGGTTTGGTTTGGCACGAAACTCAAGCACTGCCCCTTCAAGCACTGCTAAAATGTACAGCCTCCTCTGAAGAGCTCAGCTTCTCCCTCTGAGGCCCAAGATAGAAGCTCTCCCTCTGCTTTCAATCTCCTTTTCCCCTAAACAGTCCTCTCATTAGATTCTCAACAGCCCCATATATCCTCTGTGCTCCTGGGGAGACACAGAGTTTTCAGCAGCTCGAGGCTGCTCAGGGTGTCTCTGCCACTGGCAGGGACTGCAGTTCACTTCCATTTGTGTTTGCAACAGAGTTTGTGCATTTAAGTTTCTCAAGCTTCTCTCTTAGGTCTTTCGTTCCATTCAGTGAGCAATATAGTTTGATTTCTTTTAGCATATTATTTGTTTAAGTGTATTTTTTGCTTTCACTCCTTCAGAAAGTTACTATTGATGTATGTGGGGGGCAATATTAATAAATATTTAGTAAAAAGGTAAAAAAATGAGGGTTTATTGAATTACAGGCACACATTTTGTGCCAGTTTAACCAGGTTGATTGATTTCAAGTTGCCCTTTGTGGAGAGGCAAAGGCTGTCAAAGGAGTACAGGGAGGTCAATTTTGCCCTTCCATATTCAGGGGTGACTGTGAAGTCATAAAATGCTTTGGGTTGGAAGGGACCTTAAAGCTCATCTCATTCTAACCCTTTGCCACAGGCAGGGGCACCTCCCACCAGCCTAGGGTGCTCCAAGCCCTGTCCAACCTGTCTTTGGACACTCCCAGGGCTGGTGCAGTCACAGCTTCTCTGCCCAACCTGTGCCAGGGCCTGCCCACCCTCACAATAAAGAATCTCTTCCATGCATCCCATCTAAACCTGCTCTCTTTCAGTTTAAAGCCATTCCCCCTTGTCTCTGTTTCTGTTCTGCCTTTGCAAACCACAGCACTTCCACTTTGGTGGCCTTGACTTTGGTATTCCTGTTCTTCTCAGAGGTGAATCATGGCCAGGGAGCCAAAGCCTTGCTGAAGAAATGGCATTTTGATGTGGTTTGATCGTGGCCAGGCTGTTGAGCAGGTGCTGTGCTGGGGATGGTTTGGAGCAGCACATCCATTTTAAACCATGGAAAACAGGGACTTCACCTATGGTAATATCGACTATTAATGTACAGGGGTCTCTCTGTTCTGGTTAAAAGCCACGTGAATTCACCCACAGGTTTTCACTGAGCTGTGATTTATTGGCCCAGAGTATTGAAAATGTCCATCTCTGTACATAACTTGTCAGATCCTGGTTAAAAAGGGGTTTGGTAAATTGGTTTCCTGAGGGGGAGAATAAGTAAGACTTACTTGACAAAATTAAACTCATTATGGACATTTGAATAGTTTGGAATTTCTATTTCAATGTGGTTTGTTTGCTGAAACAGAAAAAATTTTCAGATTCACAAAGCTGCCTGAAATGTTAAAACCACTTTTGAAAGAATAGAAGGCAAAATCTGATGGGATCTCAGACAGCGTTTGTGAATGTCACCCATGATCAAGAACGTGGCAACACTGAGTGTTTTATTTTGACATTATGAGAAGTTCTCTGTTTTATTTTTATGCCTAAGTGAAAAGAGATGGGACAGAGCCTTGAAACGTGTCACATGCAACTCAGTGGTATTTTTATCCTTGTCTCTTTAAACCCCTTCCCTCCTTTGTCCTTGTCTGAAAGGGGGATGCAGCTCTGCAGCAGGTTGTGCCCTGCCAGTGACCTGCAGCCCCATGAAGTGTCTGTGCTTCCAGACGTGGCTCTTTGGCTGCTCTTCAGTGAGTCTTTACAGTACAAATAGTTCAATTCTTCCTAACCAGAGTCACTCACAAAAGCCAATTCTCATCTCCCAGCATTTGGTTATTGCACTCAGTGACAAATGTGTTTCAGGAGAGCGAAGGAAAAATGATTCATTTACAGCTAAACAACAGGAAGTATTTTTAAGACCATGAGCAGGAGCTTGGGGTTGGTCCTTATCACCCTCTGGCAGAAGCAGAACCCTCCACAGCACTTGAGTTTCCATCAAGCCACCTCTATTGCAGGGGGAACTCTGGCTCTTGGTATCCCCCGGGGGTGTGCCCGTCAGGGGCATCACCTCTCAGATGGACTGTGGCAAACTCCTGGCACAGTTGCTGTTTTGATCCCCTTGATACAACATTTCATGCTGCTCAAGATGCAAAGGGCTTCCCTCCCTTTCCTGTAGTTGAAGCCAATAAGCAGAAATATTGTGTGAGTTTCTTTCCTTTTTCATTTTCTCCCCATGCATTTCACTGTGGTAACAACCTGTCACTCTCAGCTGGTTTTTCTTTCTTTTTGCTTTTTGCTTGACTGTTTGTGGCATTTGGGTTCTTTTTTGATCCTCTCAGCATAACCTCCCAGTGACTGGTTGCTGCATCCCACCTGTGTGCCTGGAGCGGGTAAGCACAGGCAGCACCAGTGTGGGTGTTCTCCTTTGGGTGCCCAGGGTTCATTCAGGAGCTCTGAGGGGATACCAAAATGCAAAGGGAATCAGAGAATCAAACATGACCTGGATGGGAAAGGACCTTAAAGCTCCTTCAGTGCCACCCCCTGCCATGGGCAGGGACACCTCCCACCAGCTCAGGGTGCTCCAAGCCCTGTCCAACCTGGCCTGGGACACTCCCAGGGATGGGGCAGCCACAGCTTCTCTGCCCAACCTGTGCCAGGGCCTGCCCACCCTCCCAGGGAAGGATTCCTTCCCACTATCCCACCTCTCCCTGCCCTCTGGCAGTGGGAAGCCATTCCCCTTGTCCTGTCCCCCATCCCTTGGAAATTGTCTCTCTCCATCTTTCCTGTTGGCCCCTCCAGTCACTGCAAGGCCACACTGAGGTTGCTCCGAAGCTTCTCCTCTCCAGGCTGAACATACATTAGTGCTCACAATTAAGGCTGTTTACAGAAATCCAGGTTACTGATGAGCTGGAAAGCCCACACCATTTTTCATTAAAGCACATACCAAGTGGGGTGGATCTGAGAGACATCGTGGGCTGCTGCCCATGCTGGAGCTGTACATTTAGTGATGTCTCACAATATGTTGCTCCCAGAAGGCATCAGCCTCATTACTTTCCAACAGGCAGTCAAGGATGTTTGAAGCATCTTCTGGTGTGACACCCATGATGAATTTTGAAAGGCAGAATTGCAGCTAATGTCAAGAAAAAAAATGCCTGTGTTCAGTCTGCACGTCTTCTCCATGTGGGGTGCTTTCCTCCCCAGCTCCTCATCACTGATATTTAATTAGTGTAATTGCCTGCTGTCTCAGTTGGTGGTGTGCCCATGGCTGTGCAGCAGTGCAGATGGCCCCAGGCAGGAGCTCAGGTCTCAGAGCTGGCCTTCCCTCAGCTCTGCCCCCAGCTCAGGGGGTTGTTTTTTTCCTGATCTCACCTTGTTGACCACAATACCCTTTAGTGTCTGTGAGGGTTTGTTTTATCTTCTCCTGTGGTCTGTTTTGAGGCATTGTTATTATAAAAGAAAAATTATTGGAATAAATATATTCTTTTTCACATAAAAACCACAGGTCCAGAGGAGACAACAAAGATGCTCTGAGGGCTGGAGGATCTCCCCTACAAAGACTGGCTGGGAGAGCTGGAGTTGTTCACCTGGAGAAGAGAAGGCTACAGGAACACCTGAGAGCCCCTTCCAGTGCCTGAAAGGGCTCCAGGAGAGCTGGAGAGGGACTAGGGATAAGGGATGGAGGGACAGGAAAAAGGGGAATGGCTTCCCACTGGCAGAGGGCAGGGACAGATGGGATATTGAGCAGGAATTGTTGGCTGTGAGGGTGGGCAGGCCCTGGCACAGGTTGGGCAGAGCAGCTGTGGCTGCCCCATCCCTGGGAGTGTCCAAGGCCAGGCTGGACAGGGCTTGGAGCACCCTGGGAGGTGTCCCTGCCCATGGCAGGGGTGGAACCAGATGATCTTTAAGGTTCCTTCCAACCCAAACCATTCTGCGAACTGGTGATTCTGACAGAAGTTGTGTTCCCACTGATTAGGAAGCTGCTGATGGACTCACTGTGTAAATCACTCCAGGAAGAAAATACAAATAGGAGTTTTCACAGTAGTGTAATTTGTAAGTAAATTATTGTCTGTTCACCAAGACACTGTGTTAATAAAATTGAATTCAAGTATTGAATGCTTAAGCAAAATTAACTTCATTTCACAACTTGTGCATGTATCTTCCCACATCTTGGATATTGTTCATGTGATTTGAAGGTTGGACCTGATGGTCTTAAAGGTCTTTTCACCCCTTAATGATGCTGCTGGATGATTTGGAAGGATCCTGCTTTGCTTTCAGCTGGGTTTGCCCTGGGGTGCCATCCCGGTGCTGTGTGATGGTGTGGCCTGGAGCTGACCCAGGTGCTGGGCTTGGGGGGCAGAAGTGATGGCTGGACAGATATGATGCCCATGTCACCCTCCCTGGGCACAGGAGGAGCACACAGGGCAGCCTAAGATGGTTGATGAGGGCTGGCAGGAAAGGAAGCCCTGATGGCACCACTCACTGCCATTCCAAAGGCTTCTGCCACCCTGTGGCTGTTTTTGCAGGTGAACCTTTACATGGTGGGCAGTGAGTGGGGCAGGTTGAGACCCCAGAGAGAAACCTCAGCCCTCCAGACTTCAAACAGCACTGATAAACAGAGAACCACAGAATGGCCTGAGTTGGAGGGGCCTTAGGGGTCATCTCCTGTTCCACCCCCTGCCATGGGCAGGGACACCTCCCAGCAGCCCAGGTGGCTCCAAGCCCTGTCCAACCTGGCCTTGGACACTCCCAGGGATGGGGCAGCCACAGCTGCTCTGCCCAACCTGTGCCAGGCCCTGCCCACCCTCCCAGGGAAGAATTCCTTCTTAGAGTATCTCATCTACACCTTGCCTCTGGCAGTGGGAAGCCATTGCCTCTAGTCTTGTCACTACACATGTCTTGTCATAAATAGTCTCTCAGTTATTCTCTCAGGCTCCCATCCCTCCTCCTGTCCCCACAGTGCTGTCTTTGAAGCCAGTTATGGCTCCAAAATTTGCCTTTCTTTGTGTGCATCGAGTTGATGGATAGAGGTGGGGCAGTGACCCAGAGCTGTGGGACAGCTGCTGGTGGTGGCCTGGCCTGGTCACAGCAGGAGGCTGTTCCTCCCACACCTGGGGCTGAAGGTGTCATTGTCCAGCCCCAGGTGACCCAGCAGCCTCAAACTGGAATGGCTGAGGTGCTTTCCTGTCCCTGCAGGGCTCAGCTGGGGCGGAGCAGATCCCAGGCATGGCCATTCCTGCGGGACTGGAGCAGGACAGTCTCAGTGCCAGTTCCATGCCCTGTCCTGTCAAAAGCACAACTTACCCAGTGAGGGAAAACATCATTTCTGCCAACTTCTTCCAGTCTTGGTGCTTGGGGTTTGCAGGAGGTGCAGCCCTGTTTCAGGCAGTGCTATTGATGCTCAGGGAGCTGTGGTCCCTCCCAAAGCTCACTGTGTGTGTTCTGTGCTCCTGACCTTCCAGCAGTGGCCTATAGAGTGAGGCCTTTTTTATAAGACACATTTGTCTTGCAGTCCTTAACCTGGACTCAGTAAATAAAAATGTACTAGCAGAGCTGAATCCCCGCAGGATCAGGAGAGGGACAGTGTTAGCAAAGAAGAAAATAAAGAAGATTTGCCAGCACTTATGCTTAGGAATAGTACAGCAGAAGCTGCTTTCTGGCTGTGAAAGTCAGGCTTCTTATCAAGGGCTTTATGTTGGGTGGACAGAGGGTACTTTGCTTTAAAAAAGCAAAGATGTTGCTGAATGGAGCTTAAATGCTTAGTTGGAGGTGTGTGGGATTTTAGGAGTCCTCCTGCACTGGGAAGAAGGGAGACAAATCACCTGAGGGTTTCACACTTTGAATGTTGATGTGTCACATGAAAAATACCTGCATCGTTTCTGTTGTTATGTGCCCTCATAAGGCTCCATCTTCCCTCTGCAGAGAGGGAGCAGTAATCCTTCTTTCCCTCTTTTTTGTCATGAGAAGCCTCCTGTAGTGACACAGCTTTAAGGGGAGCTCATTAAAGGATCCCTTTTCTTCAGTGATTCCCTCCAGGAATCCTCTATTGATTATTCTGTAATCAAAAGAGGGAACTGCAGAGTTGCCTGGCAAGAGTATTGTACAACATAAGGCAGCTAAGGGGAGATCCTGAATGCAGTTTTAGGAATTTCGAGGGCATGGGGGAGTGGGGGAGTGTGTCTCTTGGTTCTTCATGTATTTGAGATCAGTAAATGCAGTTCAGGACTTTGGGAGCACCCACTCCATGCAAACACATAAAATCAGCTGTGAATCTGAAATCCAAGGATTATTTAACTTTTAACATTGGTGTTTCTTAAAACTGGCAGAGTAGTTTAATAGTGACAAGGTTCTTCTGGAGTATAATTAGTTAAAAGCTTTCAGTGTTTGATACAACCCTGCTGTGTTTAGGCCTGCAGTTGTTGCTGGAAGGACTAGCCTGGTACTGTGGACAGAGAGGACTGTGCTGTGCAGGACCATTGCATTCCTATGAGGAATCTGGGAAAAGAACAGGAATATTTGGAACCCTTGATGAGTCTGCTTTCTTTCCTTCTTCAAAATTGGTACTGGCTGGTTGAAATGGAGTGATAGCAAAGAGCGTGTTGAAAACTTGAGGCTTCTTGTCAGCTTTTTGTCATCCTTCTTGCTTGGTTCCCTTTGAAACACCTGCATTTATCAGCACATTTGCATTTGGAGAGCTGCAGTCTCTGCAACACAGGCAGTTTTCACCTTGGAGGTTGTCACACCCACTTTGTCACCCAGGGAGTAGTGCAGGACGTGTCCTCTTTCCCTGCCAGTGTAAGAACAATTGATTTCATTTCTTTCATCTTAAATATTGTGAAGAAATGAAAGCTGTTGTGGAATTCTGAGTTCCCATCAGAAGGACAATTCGTGTCTGACTGTTACCCTGTTTGAATCCCTCACTCTCAGAGGTTCTAATTCCTTTATTTATTCTTTTTTTTAAGACAGAACACTTAGCTACTTTCCAAAGATTTTCATACACAGCAAGACAGAACAGATGAACCATGGCAACAGAACACCTGTCACCATGAAACCCACCCTGGCCAAAATGAAGGAGTTTTCCTATATTTGCTTTAAACCCAGATTCCCTCTTCACTTTGCTTTCCTGAGCATATTTTGCTTTATAAGGGCATCCAAATTGGATGTGGCTTCCCTGACAAGGCACTGAGAGTTGTACTTTTGAATCTGTTCAGGGAAAACAGGGAACTGAACCCAAATCTTGCATTTTGTGGCTGAGATCTCTGATGTTCTGGCCATGACATGATGTCAAGGCTCAGGAGCATCAAGGTCTGGAGAGAAGGTACCCAACCCTGCTGCAGGTCCTGTGGAGCTCCCTGTAGTGCTCCCTGGGGAGCTTTCTAAAGGAGGGTTCATCCTCTCAGGAAGGCACTTAAGGATCTCAGCTTTGCTCTTACAGGACCTTTGTGTGAGTGCTGAGCTGTTTGTGTGTGCCCAGACATGGAAGTGCTGGAGCTGGTGGCAGTGCAAGAGTCTGGAATACCATTGGGTGCTTGTGAAATGCATGAGCAGCTGCTCTGGGCACCTACTGGGAGCCCTCAGGACATCTGGGATTCCCTCCCTTCTCCTTCTCCTCCTCCTGCTCCTCCTGCTCACTGCACCTGACCTTTCATGGGGTGTTTCACAAGTGTCCAACCACCTTGGCACTTGTATTGTTTGTTTGCTCCCTGCAAGCTGCAGTGTTTGGAAACTGAGAACCTCTGTGGACATGCCAGATGGGCTCCAGGTGCCAGCTCCAGGTGGGCACCAGCACTTTACCAGACACAAAGAAAGCTCCACAGCTTTACAGTGGACAGGCAGTCAGAGATGAAATAAGAGCTGCCTGAAGCCTGATCTCTGTCAGGACCAGACTCCTCATATCTTGCTTTTTCATCTCTTCCAAAGCTCACCTTGGAATGTTGTGGCCTTCTACTGTTCCTGCAGAAAATCTGCTTCAATGGACTCATAATTTTTCATTTTGTTACAGAAGAAAACATTTGTAAGCACAAGTACTTCAGATATTTTATGCTGTTCCTAAATTTAATCACAGGTGTCTTGAGGGTATTTCCTGATCTCAGTGAAAACAGAGATGCTGTAATTTAGGGGCTCTCTGTTAAAAATGAAATGAGCCATAGAGCACAGACCCTGAAGAAGCAGCACCATCTCCTGTTTTCAATGTGTGGAAATGCTGTAACTGTCCCTCCAGTGCAGCAGTGACTGCAGGAGAGTGCTGGCATGTGGAGACACTTCATTCTCCAACAGACTTCCCTAGAAAACTAAGGAAGGAGGAGAAGGACTGCTTGAACAATGTGTTCTTTTCAAGGCAATTTTTCTTCTGGTTGGTTTAGTGTTAGGCTTTAACAACTTTGGTAAAGACTGGGCTATGTTGTGTATTGGTCCTGCACTCCATAGAAACTCCTTTCCTGCCCTCAATATTCTCAGAGCATCCAGACCCTGCAATTCAGCTGCACTTCAGCCTATGTTTCTCCAAGGTGATCCTTTGACAGTGTTATTCCAACTCCTGATTTGCATGGCTTGATTTGCTTTGCTTCAGAATGTTGAGAGGCTTTTAAGAGGGAGTCCGGAGCATTGATTTCTTTATGGCTTTCCTTCAGCTGAGTGCATCCATTTGAAGCTCTTTAAGCTCAATTGACACAGTGCATTTGTGATCACAGAAACACGGAATCCAGAATGGGTTGGGTTGGAGGGGACCTTAAAGCCCATCTCACCCCACCCCCTGCCATGGGCAGGGACACCTCCCACCAGCCCAGGGTGCTCCAAGCCCTGTCCAACCTGGCCTTGGACACTCCCAGGGATGGGGCAGCCACAGCTTCTCTCCCCAACCTGTGCCAGGGCCTGCCCACCCTCCCAGGGAAGGATTTATTTCTGTATATCCAACCTAAACTTCCCCTCTTTCAGTTTGAGGCCATTCCCCCTTGTCCTGTCACTGATTCAAAGCCCCTCTCCAGCTTCCCTGTGGCCTCTTCAGACACTGGAAGGTGCTGTGATGTCCCCACACAACCTTCTCCTCTCCAGGTGAGCATCCCCAGCTGTCCCAGCCTGTCCCCACAGGGGAGGTGCTCCATCTCCTCAGCAACATCATGGTCTCTGCAATTGCTCCAACAGTGCCATGTCTTGCTGTCCTAGTTCAGCGGGTGGGACCAGCTAACCCTGTGTGGGGGTGATCAAAGCTGTGTATTCCACCCCCTCTATTCATTCCCCAAGGACAATGGACCATCAGCAGCAGCTGCCCAGGGAGTCATTGGCACCTTCACACCCAGCCTGAGGGGGTGTGGCTGCCAATGGGCCATCAACAGTTCAACACCCCCTGGCTCCCAGAGTTAATCACCCATTGTGTGAGTCCCCGCCCTGGGGGAGGGACTGGGGGCTCCCTGAGGGTACATAAGTGGTGGGTAAGATCTTGGGAACCTCTTGTCGGATCCAGAGGAGCAGCAGGACCTTGACAGGAGGAGATCACCACTCTTGACCAGACCACAGCCCTCACCTGCACCAACAGGTTTTTCTTTTCCTTTTGCTCTGGACTTGGGGGAACCACAGGGGTCTCAGCACAAGGGCAAACAAACCCCCTTGGGTTTGTGCCCCAGGACACTGGGTTATACTGCTGAGATTTTGCGAGTTGAAAGCAAATTCTCTTTGTGTTGGTGCATTTATGGTAATATCTTTCATTAAATTGTAACTCTGACTTACAATCTCTCTTGTGGTGGGTCCATTTCTCCTGCCGGTTGATCTTTAAGCCAGCACACTTGCTTAGATCAAACTTAGGCAAACTTTTACTCCAAGCATGCCAAGCCTGGAACTGTAGCCAGCTGCTTCCCAGCATGACACTTTCTCATGGATCTGATTGAGCATTTTCAAGGTGAAGCATCACTTCTGTTTGCTTTGGTAGCCTGTCATCTGAAATCTTCTCCTGTGCCCTGATGAACACAGTTAATATTTTATAGCTTTGTTTATGGAGAGTATCAGGCTTCAGGAGTGCAACTGGAAAGGGTATAAACCAGGGGAGAAATGCATTTTCTATGGCTAATTCTGGGTCATTTTGCAGTTTCTGTGTTATGGCAAATCCTCCTTTGCAACCACCAATTCCTGTAACAACCTTTAAACTTTTAAGCAGCAAGCACAGTATTTTGTATGTCTCCAGACCCTGAGATCAGCTCAGTTGGTAAAAACCTGGTTGTAATAACCCCAAGGTCATGGGTTCAATCCCCTGTGTGGGCCACTGACTTAAGAGTTGGACTCCATGATCCTTGTGAGTCCCTTCCAACTCAGAATAGTCTGGGATTCTGATTCTGTGATCTGAGACTTGTCATGGCAAAACATTCCAAGAAAATGTGTCACTTCAAATTAAAAAAAATACCTGTCCCCTTGTCACACCTCAGAATAAATGAATGATGAAGTAGAATGTTTTTCTGTGACTGGAAGTAGCCCTTGTCATTCTAAGTACTCCAGAGGAGGTCACTGCAGATTGTACTGGGTAAGCACAGGGCAGAGAAGGTGGTCAGTGATGTGTCTGAGAGCTGGGGGTGGGAAGGGGTGTCCTGAGTTACACAGAATCCCAGAGTGGTTTGGGTGGAAAGGGACCTCAAAGCCCATCCAGTGCCCCCCCTCCCATGGGCAGGGACACCTCCCACCAGCCCAGGGTGCTCCAAGCCCTGTCCAGCCTGACCTTGGACACTCCCAGGGATGGGGCAGTCACAGCTTCTCTGCCCAACCTGTGCCAGGGCCTGCCCACCCTCCCAGCCAGGAATTCCTTCCCAATATCCCATCTGTCCCTGCCCTCTGGCACTGGGAAGCCATTCCCCTTGTCCTGCCCCTTCAGCTTTTCTTCAGATGTTTATTTTTGTTAAGGATAAATAACCCACCAAGTGTTTTACTAGACAAGTGAGAGGATGACTTTCTGCCCTGGCAGCTTTGCACACACATTCTATTGATGGTTTGAAAGCAGAATGAAAGCTGGTGTTAAATGGACCCTGCCTGCAAACCCCTCCCTCTGTTCAAGTGGCAAAAGGGCACTCATACTGTGGGTGCCAGCATCGATGCCAGGGGCAGGTGGCACTCAGGGCACACTCCCTGCATTCCAGACTGGACAGTTCAGCAGGTCATTGTTGAAACTCAAGCAGGTGAAGCGAAGTCACCCTTATAAAAAAGGATAGATGTTTATAATTACAACCATGCTCTGAAAAAGAAATGGCTGTGGACTGTCACTCTGGAATTAGGTGATTATTGTTTCAAGGTAGGCAGCTCCAAATGTTCATGGTCCTTCTATTTTTGAGGCTGTAGGGCTTAAAATAACCATCGGTATCTTAATGCTGCAAATCCATTTTTAACATGGGACTTGTGGAGTATTGAAGGAAAAAATCCCACACTGATGACCTGGTGGGTTTGCTGGATGTTGCTGTCTCATGGCTCCCCTGCACAGGCACCTTTTGAGGTGCTTTCTTTACTGTTATTCAGGAAATCCCAGTCTACAAACCCAGATAGATACAAAAGCTGGTTTAAGTCATTGCATTTCTTCCTTTTATTTGGAAAATTGGAGGATTCCAGATTCACCACTTGCCCTTGATGTGGTATTACATACACTGAGTTCCTGAGGAAAACCCAGTTGTTTTGATACATTCATGTGGTTCTCCACAAGTTCACAGCAGGTAAAATCAAGATTTTATTATCTTGAATTAACTACCCTCACTGTCAGCAGGGCTGAGAGTCCACTGTTTGGGTTCTGGGAGTCAGCTCTGGATAACATGTCTTTGTCCTGCTAATATTCACAAGCTTTTATACCCTTTAATTTATAGCAGGAGTTTGTAAGAGCAAGATCTGAAATGAATAGTAATTAAAAAAAAACAACATTATTCCATACAAGCCATTCCCTAAGGAGGGGTGTGTGCCATAGCCCTCACTGTCTGGAGTAGAGCACAACTCTTTGCATTTTGTTCAGTAATGGGAAGTCCTGGCAGGGCTGTGAGAGTGGGTGGAGCTGTCCATGGATAGTGGAGTTTCTCTCATCTCATCGTTGTTAGTCCTTTGTGAAGTTCATAATACTTGGATGGGTGTTGAAGTCCTGGAGAGGAGAAAAATAGCAGAAAGTGGAACCTTTTTGTGGTTTTACCTTCTGTGTGGTGATTTCTTGTGGTGTGGTGGCTCTGCTACAACTCCTCTCTTCTACTTTATTGAGTCATCAGTCTTTGTTTCAGCCTCCTCTTCATGTATCTTGTTTTTTACTAATAGATCTTTTCAACATTACACTTGGTCACCAAAAACAAGAAGGGAGATGCTGTCAGCTTTAGCCCTGCCACTTGTGCTCAGTTTTGAAGGCAGGAAAAGAACATGGGAGCAAAGAGTCCTGCAGCACCTACACTTTGTTTTGTGGCAGGTTAGAGTCAGGACTTAGTTTAAGCTTGTCAAAACCCTTTGTGTGTTGTGCAGGCAGGAGTTAAATCATGTTTAAATTTAAAATTCAGGTTGCTAGTGCATGGACAGCCACTCTGGAGGAGAACCCACAACCAGAGCTTTGTCAGCCTGATACAAGGAGAAGGATACCCCAGGCGTGCTGGGCTGGAGGAAGCAAGGCAGGTTTTCTCATGCTAAAAGGAAATGGGAGTCACACTGAGGTGGTTGGAATTGCATGAATTAGCTCATGTGGTGCAAAAAGTGGTAAATAAGTGAAATCTGCAGATGCAGAGTGCTGTGCCAAGGTGTGGAGGCAGCTGTTGTTCCAGATGCTTCCAGTGGCTGCAGCAGGGAAAGGCTTTTAGAACCTGATGATTGCTATTGTTTGCAGAGCTGTCACTCAGCAGCAAGAGCACTAAAGCAGGAGGCAGGAGAGCAGGTGACTGGCTGCTCAGATGAGCAGTGCATTAATTAGACAATCCAGTGCTTTTCTCCAAGGAAACCTTTGGAAACCATTCAGAGAACAGCCACTTTTAGAATGTCCCTTTGTGTGGCTGATTTAAGGAACCTGGAGGCAGCTGGAGACCTTGAGGCTGAAGAAATCGGCCTCCAAGCTTTGGCAATCACAACCAGCAAGTGCTTTTTGCTCCTTTCAGTGAGGTTTTGCTACCCCTGAGCACTGCCAGCCCCTGCAGCAAAGCTGAGTGTGCTCTGCCTGCACCATCTTTGCACTGGGCTTGAGGAAACAGGTGTGGCTTTGAGGGGGTTCTGTCAGCTCAGGTGTCCTGAGCGTGGAGAGAGGCTGAAAGAACTGTTTTATGGGAGCAAGAATGTCATGGGAGGAAAAGCCACAGGAGGTAAAAAGACCTGATTCACACTGATGGGAGAAAGATGAGATTACTTCTGGGTTCTTTCTAGGGATAGTTGCTTGGATCCTCTTCCAAGGCTTTGGCTACCTGAGGTCACCCCAGCTAGGGAGGGTTAGGCCACCCAGGCCTGGCACTGGGACCTCCCAGTTACACACGGTGGCTTCTCAAATCCAGTGCACAGATGGATAAAAGGATAATGAAGCCATAATGTAACTCACAATTTCATTGTAAGAATTATTTTTAGTGCCTTTACTTCCAGCTCCACTGTAGAACTATTAGAGAGCTGCATTCCTTCACATGCCTTGCCCCTGGCCAAGTCATAGAATCATAGAATCAACTGGGTTGGAAAAGACCTCCGAGATCATCAAGTCCAACCCTTGGGCCAACTCCAGTCCCTTTACCAGATCATGGCACTCAGTGCCACGGCCAAGCTCAGGTTAGAAACCTCCAGGGATGGGGAATCCACCCCCTCTCTGGGCAGCCCATTCCAATCCCTGAGCACTCTCTCTGCAAAGAATTTCTTTCTGCTCTCCAACTTCAATTTCCCCTGGCAGAGCTTGAGCCCATCGTGCCCCCTTGTCCTATTGCTGAGTGCCTGGGAGAAGAGACCAACCCCCACCTGGCCAGAACTTCCCTTCAGGCAGTTCCAGACAGTGCTGAGGTCACCTCTGAGCCTCCTCTTCTCCAGGCTGAACACCCCCAGCTCCCTCAGCCTCTCCCCACAGCACTTGTGCTCCAGTCCCTTCTCCAGCCTCGTTGCTCTTCTCTGGCCCCGCTCCAGCCCCTCAATCTCTTGCCTCAACTGAGGGGCCCAGAACTGAACACAACACTCAAGGTGTGGCCTCCCCAAGGCAGAGTCCAGGGGAAGGGTCACTGCCCTGGGCCTGCTGGCCACGCTACTTTGGATCCAGGCCAGGATCCCCTTGGCCTTCTTGGCCACCTGGGCACACTGGTGGCTCCTGTTGAGCTTCCTGTCCCTCAGTCCCCCCAGGTCCCTCTGCCTGGCTGCTCTCCAGCCACTCTGTGCCCAGCCTGGAGCGCTGCAGGGGGTTGGGGTGGCCAAAGGGCAGGACCTACACTTGGCCTTGTTGAACTCCATCCCATTGCAATCAGCCCATCTCTCAAGTCTATCCAGATCCCTCTGCAGAGCCCTCCTGCCTTCCAGCAGGTCGACACTCCCTCCCAACTTGGTGTCATCAGCAAATTTGCTGCTGATGGACTCAATCCCCTCAATGTGCAAAGGCAAAACACACTTGCAAGCAGCTCTTGGAATAAAACCATTTAAAATCCAATGTTTTACTAGAATATCTTAAACATATTATTATGAGTGGGGAAGTGTGGGAAAGCCGTGACTGGGAAAGGAATAATACTGTCATTAACTCAAGGGGAAGATAGGCCTGAATTGTTCTTGTTCAGCAGTCTCAGGGTTTCAAAGTTTCTCCCACACATGCTGATAAAATGGGTGAATGACAAATCGTGTGTTACAATGGTACCAGTCATTACATTTTAAAAGTGTGGTTTATTTGATTGCAGATATGTGAATGTAAGGAGGGAAACTCCAGAGGGTTTATATCAGGAAATCACTTCACTGAAAGAAAACCTGCATTTGGCACAGTGTGTTTTCCTTCTTTTGTTTCCCTCATGGAGACTGGATAAAAATATTTTGAATTATCATCTTCAAAAATGAATAAGAGTAAACTTCAAATTAATGAAGCAAAATTACTGTTACAGATCCTAATCAGCAAACCTCTTACATATAATTAATCATGTTACACATTCAGGATACACAAGTTCTGGAGACTGAGGTAACACTAATTTTTGTGTGAATGCATCTGAGCTTTGGGGATTCTCTGAGAAGTTTTATTTCTCATTTCTGTCTGTTGATGATTCAGGGCCTGGAGAGGAAGGTGTGAGGACACTGAGGGCAGTTGGTGTGTTCAGCTGGAGGAGACTGAGGGGAGACCTCATTGCAGGGACAACTTGCTTGGCAGGGGCAGAGGGGGGGCAGGCACTGAGCTCTGCTCTGTGTGAGCAGGGACAGCACCCAGGGAAGGGCTGGAGCTGTGCCAGGGCAGAGACAGCACCCAGGGAAGGGCTGGAGCTGTGCCAGGGCAGGGAGAGGAGACAGGGAAGGGCTGGAGCTGTGCCAGGGCAGGGACAGCACCCAGGGAAGGGCTGGAGCTGTGCCAGGGCAGGGAGAGGAGACAGGGAAGGGCTGGAGCTGTGCCAGGGCAGGGACAGCACCCAGGGAATGGCTGGAGCTGTGTCAGGGCAGGGACAGCACCCAGGGAAGGGCTGGAGCTGTGCCAGGGCAGGGAGAGGAGACAGGGAAGGGCTGGAGCTGTGCCAGGGCAGGGACAGCACCTGGGGAATGGCTGGAGCTGTGCCAGGGCAGGGAGAGGAGACAGGGAAGGGCTGGAGCTGTGCCAGGGCAGGGACAGCACCCAGGGAATGGCTGGAGCTGTGCCAGGGCAGGGACAGCACTCAGGGAAGGGCCGGAGCTGTGCCAGGACAGGGACAGCACCCAGGGAAGGGCTGGAGCTGTGCCAGGGCAGGGAGAGCACCCAGGGAAGGGCTGGAGCTGTGCCAGGGCAGGGACAGCACCCAGGGAAGGGCTGGAGCTGTGCCAGGGCAGGGTCAGGTTGGATCTCAGGAAAAGGCTCTTCCCCCAGAGGGTGGTGGGCACTGACCAGGCTACCCAGGGCAGTGGGCACAGCCCCAAGGCTGCCAGAGCTCCAGGAGGGTTTGGATGATCCTCTGGGGCACAGGGGGTGACTCTTGGGGATGGGCCTGTTCAGAGCTGAGGGTTGGACTCCATGATCCTTGTGGCTCCTTCCAGCTTGCCACATTCTGTTATTCTGTAATGACTGGGAAGTTACACCAACAGTCCACTTGCATTTCATGAAAGATATTTTGCAATAAAGATGTCAAAGTCTGGATTACTTTTTGAGCAGCCTGGGCTAGTAGAAAGTGTCCCTGCCCATGGCAGGGGACTGAATGAGAAGAGCTTTAAGAAGAGCTTTTATTTCAGATCATTCAGTGACTCTGATTCTGTAACTCAGGACCCACCCTGAAGTGCCATCAAGTGCTGTGGCTCCTGTTTGACTCACACCTTTTACAGCCAAATGCTGCTCTTTTCTCTCTTATAGAATCAGTAGAGTTGGAAAAGACCTCCAAGATCATCAAGTCCAACCTTCAACCAAATCCTACCCTTCCCACTAAACCATTTCTCTCAAAGCCACATCTAGTAATATTGTGAACACCTCCAGGGATGGTGACTCCACCACTGCCCTGGGCAGTTCCTGATATCCAACCTGACCCTCCCTTCCTCTTGTCCTGTTGCTTGTTGCCTGGAAGAAGAGCCTGACCATCATCTTGCCACAACCTTCTTTCAGGGAGTTGTAGGGAGCCAAAAGGTCTCCCCTGAGCCTTGAGGGGCCTTTAGGAGAGCACTGTCTGTGACAAGGCTCTCTGTGAATGAAGCCACCAGTGCTCACACCAAGTTGAGTGCATTTGTCAGTGTTTGCTGAGCCACCTGTGCTTGTTTTCCCATGGGATTGCATTTTGATTTCCACTCCTTTCAGGTCATCCAAACTCTTTCCTTGTGGGATTTTGGATTCTTTGCAGTCAGCATGTTCAAACACTGTGGTTGGGAGCTGAGTGTCTTTCTTTTTGGTCACCAAACTTTACTAAGGTTTAGTTCTCCACTCTCCTCTCATTTTCTCTGGAAATTTCAGTTTGTCTTTGGGGTTTCTAAAATTTCTGATATCAGCCATTTGCTCTTAAACTTTGTAGTTCCTGTATTTATACTTGAATCATTATTGATTTGCTTCCTTTTTTTTTTATTTTTTTTCTTCATTGAGAACATTATTTGGAGCAAATTTGCTTGACACAGTGTCTACATTACATCACTTTGCCTGAATTACAAGGAAACAGCAAATTCTTCAGAACAAGCCTCTCCCTAAGCTACAGTTCCCAAATCCCAGGCTCCAGTAGCTCATTCTGGAATGCCTCAGCTTCTGTTAGAGCAGAGAATACCAAGCAGAAAGATGGGAAATAAAGAATACAATATTCCTGGGGTCTTTTTGCTTCCTTTGTTTTGTTTTCCTTTCATCTAAAAATAGAAGTGTCTTCTCTTTATGTGGGTTGCATTCATAGCAACCAAGGACATTAATTCAGGCTGGTGCCAAAGGGATCAGATCGAGCTCTGTGTGCAGGGGACAAGAGTTTCTTCAGGTCACAGATGAAAATCTGCTTCTAACTTGCAGTCTAAGAAGAGGAAGAAAAGTTTCCAGGCATCTGAGAGTGCTGCCACCCCAAAAGCCTGTTCAAGAAAAGCTTCCAAAAAAAAAATTGAAAAGGAAAATTATTAGTATTTTGGGGTGTTGGAAAATACCAGTCTCCAAAGCAAATGAGGGAGAATCAGATTTCAGCCCCACACATCCAGAGGGCAGTGGGAGCAGTGCAGGAGGCAGAGGGGGGAGGAGGGGAGTGTGACTGGAAATGCCCCAAACCCACCCCCTCTCATGGCCACTTCTGTCCATCCACAGACCTGCTGTCTTTGGACTTCAGGAAGTACTTGGTATGTTCTCACTGAGGAATTATTAATAAAAATGAGTCAGAGAGGGGACTCTTCATCAGGAACTGATGAGCAAGGAGTAATGGGTACAAACTGACAGAGGGGAAATTTAGGTTGGATATATGGAAGGAATCCTTGCCTGAGGGTGGGCAGGCCCTGGCACAGGATGCCCAGAGAAGCTGTGGCTGCCCCATCCCTGGGAGTGTCCAAGGCCAGGTTGGACAGGGCTTGGAGCCACCTGGTCTGGTGGGAGATGTCCCTGCCCATGGGAAAGGGTTGGAATATAAGGATTTTTCTGGTCCCTTCCAACTCAAACCATTCTGTGATTCTGTGAGAACTGCAAAGGGTAATGATCAGTCTGAGTCTTACTCAGGGAGTAGAAAACTGGCTGGAGCAGTGGAAGGAACTGAACTTCCAGAGGTGAAAGAGGTTATTTGGAGCCAGAGGGACTGGGGCAAGCACAGGCAGAGAAAATCTTATTGTGCTTTAACACCCAGCTGGATAAATGCAGGCAGTGTTGAAGCCATGAGTGGGGTGTGTGGTGGGCAGGGACTGCCCAGAGACTCCTGAGGGGTCTGGGCCAGCCCTTTATGTCCTGCCTGACCACTTGGTTGTTCTTCTTTACAGTCCTTTGTGCTCTGCCATGTGCAGGGTTTTAGCATCCCAAACCCCCCAAAAACAGCAGAGAAAAGGAAGGCCATGTCCATTATCTTTGCTGCTAGTCAGATCTGGGTGTTGCACTACAGCCCATGAACTCAGTACTGAGGCATGGTAGGAGCAAAGATGTTGCTTTTGTTAAGCTGAGCTGAAAATACATTTAAAAGGCAACAAATCTTTTGATTGAAGAAAAAAATAAACTCAGAAGAAAGAAGGCTATGATGTTTAGAATACATTTTTCCCCTGTATCCAAAAAGGCTTTTATTCATTTCAGCAATGATTTGAGTCAGGGAACACAGAATTGCCCAAACCAGGAAAACAAGGTAGGCCTGAACTCGATTTCCATGGAAGGGGATGGAAAAATTTCTGGGAACATTATGACAGATCCTAGAAAAGTGAAAATGATAAGTAGAACAGTTCAATATTCCCACTGGGAGAAGATCATCATCTCTGTAGAGATAAGTGGGTTCATTTTCACTGGTATTTGTTTTATGAAATGCACTGAATATGTCTCTTACTTGATGTCACCTGTGATAGTCAAATATAAACCTGATCTTGGGCTGCTGGGGAAGAGCAAGAGCTTCAGGCAGCTGTTGATACAGTTCAGAAAATCCATATGTATTCTGATTTAAAAGGAATTGTAAATTCTTCTTCCCCTTTACAAATATCATAGAGAACAGAAAAGTGGCAAACAACTATTTTGTGTTCACGCTGAACCATTTTTTTCAGCTGCCACAAAAGAACTTTTTTATAGATTCCTGCACTTCCAGGGGTCCTTTTTTAACCATCCATTGAGTGAAAAATACGGAATTTCTCCCAGGTTAGTTCATTTCAAAGCTCAGCACACAACCTCTTGTTTTTCAGTCAGCTGCTTTTGCCAAACATCCCCATGGATGTGGCCCCTCCCAGCCAGGATTTGGGTCATGTCAATATGATTTCCACTTGACCTGCCTTTTTGGCTTTGCTGGGAGCCAACTCCTGATCTATAGTTACGTGGCTCAGCCTACAATCCTCTGACTGCTTTTGCTTGGCCTTTGCTGCACTCGTTCTTTTTGACCATTGGAGGGTTTAGTGGGCTAAAATATTACATTATTGACACATATTCTCCTGCTGGGAGAAGCCAAATGTGCCAGTTATTTGGGAAAACTGGAGACTCCAATTAGGTATCCACAGCAAGACACCATTTTCTCTCCATTTATCTTTGCTACTTTGCTGCCAGAGTCATAATGGAGATTTTATTCCTGCTTCTACTGTTTAACTGTGGTACAGTTAAATTGGAGGATTTTCCCTTGTCTTTCATGTGTTAACAGCTCTGAGATTCAAAGGGAAGTTTTCCCTCACAGGGTTGTTCTCATTCATGCTTTTGCTATGGCTTCCCATGCAGTATCTTTTATTTGCTCTTTGGCATGATCTCTGAGCCACTCCCTGCAAGGATCACTTGGTTTTGCTGTTACGGGGATGCTCATGGGAGTAGGTGTGTCCAAGTTGGCTCATTGTATCATCCTCACCTTTACTCACATCTGGGATTCAAGGGAAAAGATGTAGTTTGTGTTATAGTCTGTCTTTTTCCTTCTGTAATTGACAGGAAGCTCAACAGGAGCCACCAGTGTGCCCAGGTGGCCAAGAAGGCCAATGGGATCCTGGCCTGGATCCAAACTAGCGTGGCCAGCAGGCCCAGGGCAGTGACCCTTCCCCTGGACTCTGCATTGGGGAGGCCACACCTTGAGTGTTGTGTTCAGTTCTGGGCCCCTCAGTTGAGGCAAGAGATTGAGGGGCTGGAGCGGGGCCAGAGAAGAGCAACGAGGCTGGAGAAGGGACTGGATGTGGCACTGAGTGTCCTCTGAAACACCTCCAGGGGCAGAGAATCCACCTTGTCTTGATCCACCATGCCTTGATCCAACCCCACTGTGATCACCAGCCCAGGGCACTCTGTGCCCTGGGCTGGTGATCACAGTGGGGTTGGATCAAGGGTTGGATTTGATGATCTCAGGGGTCTCTTCCAACCCAACTGAGAAGAGAAGAACAGCAAGGAGGCTGGAGAAGGGACTGGAGGACAAGTGCTGTGGGGAGAGGCTGAGGGAGCTGGGGGTGTTCAGCCTGGAGAAGAGGAGGCTCAGAGGTGACCTCAGCACTGTCTGGAACTGCCTGAAGGGAAGTTCTGGCCAGGTGGGGGTTGGTCTCTTCTCCCAGGCACTCAGCAATAGGACAAGGGGGCACGATGGGCTCAAGCTCTGCCAGGGGAAATTGAAGTTGGAGAGCAGAAAGAAATTCTTTGCAGAGAGAGTGCTCAGGGATTGGAATGGGCTGCCCAGAGAGGGGGTGGATTCCCCATCCCTGGAGGTTTTTAACCTGAGCTTGGCCGTGGCACTGAGTGCCATGATCTGGTAAAGGGGCTGGAGTTGGACCAAGGGTTGGACTCGATGATCTCTGGGGTCTTTTCCAACCCAATCCATTCTATGATTCTATGATAAAGAAATAAAATATATAATAATTATAGATTATAGTACCTTAGTGAGGGGGAGTTCTGGTTTAAGGATCACAGAATGGTGTGGGTTGGAAGAGACCTTAAAGCCCATCCAGTGTATTAAAGGTTCAAACACAGGAAGGTGGTGTTGGGAGGAGTCCCTCTGAGAATTTTTCTCACCCTACCAGCACAAAGGTTTGGGCATTGGAGTGCCAGGACTGAGGACAAAAAGTGGCTGATGACTCAGATTCCACCAGAATGGTGGGGTGGAGGTGAGAAACAGAACCCCAACACCTGGGGGTGGGAGAGGCTTTTCCCTGAGTGCTGGCTTGACTTTTGGTTTTGGGCAGCTGCAGGAAAGGAGTCAGTGCTTTCAATACTGGTGAGAGCTCTTTTCTGGCTCTGCTCCCTGTCTTCCTCCTCATCTCTGGGCACCCTGAGCTTCAGAGAGAGAGAGAGAGGAGGCTCACAGCTGCTTCAGGACACACTGCAGACCTTTGCTTCCTGGGGACCGACCTGGACTGCAAGGAGATTCCTGGGAATTATCACCACTCCTCCACTCCCAGCTTTTCCTTCTTTTTGAACAAAGGGCAAGGAGAGAGAGTCTGCTTTTCCTCCACCAAAAAGGCTCCATCTGGCACCACATGAGTTGTTCATCCCCTTCTGAGAATTCACCTCAAAGCCAGCCCAGGTGTGACACTGACACTGTCCATAAGTAGAACTGCACCAGGAGGAACCCACTGGCTTTTTTGGGGCAGGTTGTTCTTTTTTTTTTTTTTTTTTTGTGCTGGGGGAGTAGTTTGCTTTGGTCTGTTTATAGGTATATCTATGTCTACATATATATATTAGTTAACAGTTATCCTTCTTACATCCATCTTCTAATTAAAGTTCCTTTTTCTTAAATTTAATGGAGTGACTGGTTATTGAGGAGGAATCCTGTCCTCTGGTTTTGGTAAACATTTTGGTTTCTCTCAAACTTAGACACAGTGCCACCCTCTGCCATGGGCAGGGACACCTCCCACCAGCCCAGGCTGCTCCAAGCCCTGTCCAACCTGGCCTGGGACACTCCCAGGGATGGGGCAGCCACAGCTTCTCTGCCCAACCTGTGCCAGGGCCTGCCCACCCTCACAGCCAACAATTCCTTCCCACTGTCCCATCTGTCCCTGCCCTCTGGCAGTGGGAAGCCATTCCCTGTGTCCTGTCCCTCCATCCCTTGTCCCAAGTCCCTCTCCAGCTCTCCTGGAGCCCCTTTAGGCCCTGGAAGGGGCTCTCAGGTCTCCCTGGAGCCTTCTCTTCTCCAGGTGAGCCCCCCAGCTCTCCCAGCCTGGCTCCAGAGCAGAGGGGCTCCAGCCCTGGAGCATCTTTGTGACCTCCTCTGGACCTGCTTCAGCAGCTCCATGTCCTTCCTGTGTGGTGTGTCTTCTGTTTGTGACAGAGACCAGATTAGCCAACTCCCTTTGCATCCTTCTGGTTTTGAGCCTGTGCCTCCATTAATCACACACTCTGGCAGAGGTGACTGTCCTCTGAAGGCAGGAGCTATAAAAAGCCTCCTCAGCCTGTTTGGGTCAGTCAGGGGAGTTACCTTGTCTTTTCCTTGCCAGCTCCCTGCAATTAAACCCCACACATGCAGCTCAGAGTTTATTTGCAGGTCAGAGCAGTGACCTGCCTCCCCTGGGACGCTGCTTTTAGTTGGATAATAACAGCTATCAAGGTTATTAAAGAATAGAGAGTCGGTATAGCTGAGTTTTGTCACTTAATGACAATGCAAATGCCAGCACTGGGCTGTGCATGAATTGCTTAATTTCCTAAGTCTGGGGTTTATAAAGGCTGTTATTAAAAATAAATGTATATACCGGGAAAGTTGCAAGAGGCAAATGAACTTGATTGCTGTTTAGCTTTTGCCCAGGACCTTGCTCCTACCCACGTGCTTGGCATTTTTAGAGCTGGTTAAATGGAAGAGTTCCTCTTTACTGCATCCATGGCCTCACTTTATGTGCCTTCTGAGACTGGTCCCTTGGAGGATGTTGTTGAAAAATGCCCAGGCCAAGGTCAAGTTTTCCTCCTTTTCTGGAGAGAGTGTTTTCATGTCGTATAGAAAATGATGCTGAGATGTGTTTGATATTTTTTTTATAAGAAAAGGTGAGTAAACAGGGAGTTTCCATTGTCATAATCAGCTGTTTCAGAGGAGAGGAGCCCAACTGATAAGGAATTTATTACAGAAAGGACATTTGAACTGGTTTCTGAGGACCAACCTCACATGGGAGCATGTATTTCATAGCAGTCAACACAGAAGCTTCAGAACCCTTTTGCCAGACCCCTGTGTGCAGAACTCATGCAAAGCTCTGTAATAAATCAAAGACAAAAATATTTAGATGGGTTTCACAAAGCCACTCTTCACAGAGAACAAGTTCTCTGAAGAAATCTGTTCCATTACACATTTGAGCAGCTGTGACATTAATCATTATGTCATTAATAATTTGACATTAGTAATTTCTCCCATCGTTTAATCCCTTTTAATCTGTCTGCTACAAGATGCAGGACTTAAAAACAATCAGACTCACTGTGTTCTACTCTTGCCTTCAGAGCTGCTTGATTCTCAGATGATGTGCAAAAGTCAGATCTGTCAATTAATTAATACCCTATTTATTAGCGAGTTTGTTGCCTTCTTGTTCTTAGTTTATCACACAGTGCCAGGTTTTTTGATATTGCAGCTCTTTTTAATTTAGTCCACTGCCTTTTCCTACTCTGTCCAGCATTCTCTTTGTGGTTTGCATATTGTTGTTATTGTTGTTACTGTTGGGTCCTCCAGCTGTTGGCATTGTGTTGGTTAGTTGGGTTACGTTACCCTGGATTAGCTGTGGAGGCTTCTGTGCTTGGAGGACACTGCAGGGCTCAAAGAGAAGGGTGAAATGCCTCTGTTCCCCCTGACTCCTGTTTGTGTGGTCGAACAACAGAAAGTCTGTACCTCTGTCTTGAGCTCCTCCCAGGGCAAACAGGGCACGGGTGTTCTCCTGACTGCTGGAACTTTAGGGGCAGATGGATTTGTCTGTGGGCTTAAAAACGGTTAAACAAAAGCACAGTGTTACAAGGGTGATGTTATCAAGGACAAAGAGTTTCTAAAATTGAACAGATGTGGGTTTAATTGTGTGGCACCAGCTCAGAGCTTCACTGGAGGACATTTGTGGATAATACTGAGGCAAATGAGTGTGTGCTTTGTAAGCATGTGGGTGTAGAGATAAGGCTCCATTTGCATATTCCTTTCACTTCAGCTTCCTTGTTGTCACAAGTTGTGTTTGAGGATGAGCACAACACTACTCTTGCATGGGCTGAGTGACTTGCCATTTGGTTTTTGAAGTGTTGTCATAGTAATGGAGAAGCTGTTTGGGGGTTGGAATGGCTGTTTAATCAGCTGCCTTTACAGGGATGGTTTCCAGCAAAGATGGGACTGTACCCAGGGTCTAGTCTGGCTGCTCCTGTCCTCCTGGGCAGGGAGCAGGTGTCTGCAACCCACTTGCACCTTGTGTTCTTCAGCCAGTTGCATTCATTCACCCCCAGTTGCATTCTTCATCCTCCTCCTCTTTTGGATGCCAACTGCTCTGCAGACTGGCTGCTTTCTGTGGTGCCCACTGCTCTGCAGATTGGCTGCTCTCTATGGTGCCTGTGGCTGCAGATTGGCTGCTCCCTGTGGTGCCCATGGCTGCAGACTGGCTGCTCCCTGTGGTGCCCATGGCTGCAGACTGGCTGCTCTCTATGGTGCCTGTGGCTGCAGACTGGCTGCTCTCTATGGTGCCTGTGGCTGCAGACTGGCTGTTCCTTCTGGTGCCCACTGCTCTGCAGACTGGCTGCTCCCTGTGGTGCCCGTGGCTGCAGACTGGCTGCTCCCCGGGGTGCCCGTGGCTGCAGACTGGCTGCTCCCCGGGGTGCCCATGGCTGCAGACTGGCTGCTCTCTATGGTGCCTGTGGCTGCAGACTGGCTGCTCCTGTGGTGCCCGTGGCTGCAGACTGGCTGCTCCCCGGGGTGCCCATGGATGCAGACTGGCTGCTCCCTGGGGTGCCCACTGCTCTGCAGACTGGCTGCTCCCCGTGGTGCCCATGGCTGCAGACTGGCTGCTCCCCGTGGTGCCCGTGGATGCAGACTGGCTGCTCCCCGTGGTGCCCATGGCTGCAGACTGGCTGCTCCCCGTGGTGCCCGTGGCTCCTGTGTGTGCCCACCTAAAGCACTGAATGGAGATTGAAGTCAGTGCAGTGTCCCTTCAAACCCCTTCTATTCAAATCACAGCATTTCCAGCACAAACCCCTTTCTTTGTTATTTTTATTTGCTGCTTATCCTTTACTTACTGCTTATCCTTTTCCTTACCTTCACTTATTTTTTTACTTGCCTTTTACTTGCCTTTTACTTTATCCTTTCTCTTGACTCTCTGCAGTTTCCTCAGGAGCCAAGTGCTTTGCTCATTTCTCAGTCTATTCACTCTTTGGCCATTCAAGAGGAAAATGGATTTTTTTTCTTTGAAATTAAGGCAGATCTTGTTTTGGAGAGAGGGAGAAGGCAACAGGTCAGAGCTGGTGTAACCCCCAGTGCAGGAGAGGTGAGGACTGTGCCAGGTGAGGCTGTGTAGAGTGAGGCTCTCAGGGAGCTCAGGAGGTGGGCACTGCCCAGTTCACAGACACTGCCTCTGGTTGGAAAAGATTTTTTAGCTGGTAGAGAAAAAAAAAGAAGGAAAAAACCCATGGATATTCTGGATGACATGAAAGCATAATTGTCCTTGGCATTGGTACCTTTGAGAGAAGACAAAAATAAAGAGCTCACAAAGGTGGATCCCAGGAATGTGGAGGAAGAGTGTGAAATTAGGCTGTGGCTGTGACCTACATCTCTGAGACTGACACCCCATTGCTTAAAAGTGTGTCATGAAAAGGAAAAAAATCAAAGATAAAAAGGAATCCATAGTGCCCAGGTGAAGTATACACTGCTGGGCTATTATACTTCCTCTCCTGAGGGTACTCAGGTCTACCAAAGCTCCCAGAGTGTGCCAGAAAAAAAGATTTCCTACCAATTTACTCTGACATGGCCACTCATCCCTTCTCTGACAGTGTCCACAGTAGTTAATGGGTAAAACTGTCCTACTTTGCTTTTAACATTAAAAGTGTGGTCTTCAGGAAGAGAACAGGCTCTCACAACTTGCAGTCCAAGAATAAGATCTCAAGATTTGATGTGATTTGGCATCTATAGTAAGTTGAGTTGTCTAATAAACCGTAGCAATTCATCATCTGCTTTGGAAGTCTGAAGTTTAGTAGGCAGTCAGATAGTATGTCTTTTGGTGCCTAGACCATCTCAGGAAAAAAAAAATCATGCATTTTGGAGGGGCAAGATGATTATGGCTTGATTTATTTGGCAACAAAATTGACTATAAAACTACTTTTACTATGCTCAGGGGACCAAGGCATAGAGATGTCATATTGAGTAATAACGTGGGGATAATATCAAGGTCTTTGGTCATCTCACTGATTTCACACAGGCGAAGCCACAGATATAAAACACTTGATACCAGAGGAATAGGACATTTCATGTGGGTAATAAACACCTGGGAAAATTAATGACCTGTCTGGCTAAAGAGATAAACCCTGAGCCACAATAAGGGAGAGCCCACGATGTGCCTTTAACTGTTTTTAGTGCTGCCTGAGGTACCACTTAGCAGGTGAAACATGTGTGGTACATCATCTGTTCCTACAGAGGAGCCAAGGAATGCCCTGCAGTCTGCTGGATGCTGCCTAATTGCACCAGTTAATGAAAAAAGGGCAGTTGTTGTAGGATGTCCTTTCCCTGGGACACATTTTAATGCCAAAGTGAGAAGTGAGGCTTTAGAACTGGTGGTGCTTTATAGCAGGTCCCCACCTGTGGCCAGTGAGCCACTGAGAGCTCCTGCCAAAGGGATCAGAAGTTGAGCCTCTCTAATTTTGGGTTGGCCCCACACTGGAGGGCACAGGATCACAGGGCAGTGCCCTGGGGATGCTGAGCTTCTCTGTGGCTCTGGGCACTGAGAGCACAACTGTGGTGAGGAGCAGCTGGGGGGGCTCAGCCTGGAGAAAAGGAGGCTCAGGGGGCCAGCTCCTGGTTCTGCAATCCCTGCTAGGAGGGGGGAGCCAGGGGTGGTCGGGCTCTGCTCCAGGGCACAGGGACAGGAGCAGAGGGCACAGCCTCAGGCTGGGCCAGGGCAGGGCCTGGTGGACATTAGAGACAAAACATCATGGAGATGTGACACTTGAGGCCATGGTTTAGTGGTGACCATGGTTAGTGTTTGGCTTTGATCATCTTGGAGGTCTTTTCCAACCAGAACATTTCTGTGATTCTACGGTAGTGCCACTAATAGGCTGAGAACAGACAAACACAATCTCTGCCAAAGGAAAAGGCAGTTCAGATCAGGCTTTCACTCGGCTGCTCTTGCTTCTGATCAGCTTTAGTTTGTTGTTTGGAAATGTCTTACCTTGCAGCTCGGCTGGTGATGCTGTGGGGACTCTCCCCACGTGTGTGGGGTTGATTTCAGCAGAGCATTCAGACCTGCACCTCACTGCAGACACACACTGCACTGGAGCCACAACTGGGAGTGAGGTCCTGAGCAGGTGATGGAGTGGGAAGGACACGGAATGCATGACCTGAGCCCTGTTTAATAGTCTGCTCATGTGATGGGATATTTTACAGCATAAACTGAATTAAGCAGAGGTGAAGAAAGGGCAGTTGGGAACCCTTGCCAGAAAATATGCAATTTTTTTATCCTGAGCAATGGTTATATTCCCACTGTGGCACTGAACACACCCAGGAAGGGAACAGATGAACCTGGGGGTACAAAGCACACTGCAGCCACCTAGTTGGTGCACCAGTGGGGTTTAACTCCTGTTCCTTAAAGTGACCAAAATTGGTTTAAGTGGCTTTAACTGGCCTTGTGGAAGATGTGTGTGTTCTCCAGTAAATATTTTAGATTCATTTTAAAAGAGAGAAAAATGTGTAAGTGGTTAAAAGGAATCCCAGAGCTTTGGAGTGGATCAGTGAGTGGTGAATCAATCCCATGGACACAACCTGGCAACAGGTGGGGAAGAAGACAGAGCTGGTGTCTGTGCACACTCTCACCTGGAATAAATATGGATTCCTGCCCTCACTGCAACTAAAAATGCTTAAGCCAAACTTTGATCTTATGTGGGCGAGGGAAATGCCATAAGCAGAGATTTTTCAGATCTGAACACAATTTTAGCTTAGAAGTTTTGGAAGGAAAAGAGTAGAGATGGCAAGAGTTTGTTGGAAATGCAGAAATTCAGCCTGGGCTCACTGTCAGTTGTGCTCTAATTTATTCCATGCATTTTATCAGAAATATGTGATTTTAGATTTTAAGAGCAGTTTCCATGAAGTTTGATCATTGTGATCCCCCTGATCCTGAATTCTGCAGGGGCAAAGTCATAAACTGCTCCAATATTTGCATTTTTAATACCTCATTACATTTTATGAGTTCCAGTCAATGCTTTCCCATTTGTTACAGTTTCTTTTATTTGGTCTGTACATGCATAGATGTCAGAGCAAAATTGCAATATACAGCTGTTGTCTCAGAGAGGAACCTTCCAGGAATGGTCAGGAACTCTTATCCCAAGCCTCTAATTAGAAAATTTATATCAAATCACCCACCATGTGTGTGCCATAAAAATTATAGATTGTACTGGGGTGTGGATACAAATAAGTGATAAGAACACCAAGGCATCTTGTCAATAGAGTATTTAAAAAGGAAATATTTATAATCAAGCACACATAAACATGACATTTCCCAAAAATTGAGTGGCACAGAAATGTCCCACTGTCCAGTGGGAAATGGGAATGCCCAGAGGAAGTACCTGCTTTGTGCATGACCTGGGGATGGATGTATTACAGTGTTGGATTAGAAAATAGAAAAAAACACAAAAAGTCTTCTGTCTTAACACATGGTTTTGAGGAAGTTTTTTGTGTTTAAGGGCTTGATCTGAACTCTCAAAGGTTGAGAGGGAAAATACCAGGCTGGGTAATTTCAGATCTGCAGCAAGAAGGAAGGAAAAGGCAATTTATGATATAGAAAGGCCTCTGTTGGTAGGAGGAAAAAAAAGAAAACCACAGGGAGAGCTCTGGCACTTTTCTACTTGAGGGACAACAACTGAGATGGCCTTTGGACAAGAGAAGAGAATTGGGACAGTCCTCCCTCTCAAACCAAGCAATCTGTGTTTCCCTCTGCCTTTAACAAAGCAACAAACTCAGCACCAGAGTCAGCAGAGACTGAACTTTGCTTGCAGAAAATGTGTAAATGCTAATTGGCCTTTGAGTTGACAAAAGTATTTGAAGATGGATTATTGAGAGTGACTTACTGGATTTGCTTGAATAATTCAAATTCCAGCAATGCTCTTCAAAAGTTTCCACAGTGCTGTTGTTTCATTTATTTGTATTCTCTGAGAAAAGCCCTGGTGCTTTAGAAATCATTTAATTCCTTCTTTTGTTGGGGAGGAAATAAAGCTTTTGCCATTAACATTAGATTAATTTTAGAGAGATGTAGATGGTGAAGCAGAAAAGGATGTTATTGAGCAGAACTATAAGAGAGATTGGCCATTTCTTCAGTAGCTTTCCAAGGACAATAATGAAGGGGTTGAATCATAAGATGAAACCAGAAAGTCTTGCCTCTGTGTACGTGTTTTCTTACCTCTTGGTTTGACTGTGACTCCTGAAACAGCATTTTCACAAGTACCTGTGTCTCTGTAGCCCTTTAGGTTGTTAGAGCTCAGGGTAGGGGATGGAATGAGGACCTCATTTGTCTTAAATGCACTGCATAGATTGCAGAGATAAGATTTCACTTGTGCCCCAAGGCTCTGTCCTTTAGTGCTTTTAATGGCAAACACAACTAGAAGGAGGAGGTGGGAATTTTATTCTCACTGTGATGAAGTGAAATGGCTGAAGGATGAGGTTGGTCTGTTGTCCCAGTTCAGCAGGTGGGACCAGTTATCACTGTGTGGGGGTGATCAAAGCTGTGTATTCTACCCCCTCTATTCATTCCCCAAGGTCAATGGGCCATTAGCAGCAGCTGCCCAGGGAGTCATGGGCACCTTCACACCCAGCCTGAGGGGGTGTGGCTGCCAATGGGCCATCAACAGTTCAACACCCCCTGGCTCCCAGAGTTAATCACCCACTGTGTGAGTCCCCGCCCAGGGGGAGGGACTGGGTGCTCCCTGAGGGTACATAAGGGGTGGGTAAGAAGACCTCGGGAACCTCTTGTCAGATCCAGAGGAGCAGCAGGACCTCGACAGGAGGAGATCACCCCTCTCACCCAGACCACAGCCCTCACCTGCACCAACAGGTTTTTCATTTCCTTTTGCTCTGGACTGGGGGGAGCCACAGGGGTCTCACACAAGGCCAAACAAACCCCCTTGGGTTTGTGCCCCAGGACACTGGGTTATACTGCTGGGGTTTGTGAGTTGAAAGCAATTTCTCTTTATGTCAGTGTAATTATTGTAATATCTTCCATTAAATTGTAACTCTGATTTATAATCTCTCTTGTGGTGGGTCCATTTCTCCTGCCGGTTCACCTTTAAACCAGCACATCTGTGTAATCTGTTCTTTCACACTTGGACCTTTTCTAACCAACAGGGATTGTTTTGTCCTTGCAAACTTCCTTGTCCTCACAGTTGCAGTGGGTAGCAATTGCTTGAAAAAAAGAGGGCACGTTGTGGAGGTTGCTTTGAAAGTTAAATGAGATGCATTCGTTATGTCACGGTTCACAAATTTAAGAATGAAACCCATATTCTCTTCAAATTTATCCTTTTTATTGTGCCAGCTATATACTGCCTTGTATATCTATGAACTCAATTTGCATCCAGTTTTCTCACTGGAAAAAAAAAATAAAGAAAATATTAAGAGTCACTTGAAATTATGTGCAAATAAATGAACTGTAAATCTTTGCCATTATAGTCAATTAAGAATATTACCAAATGGCCAACTTAGGCACTTTTTATGCAGCTCTGTTTATGTGGTTGTTGCAGAGATTGGAACTGGGGATGGAAGAAGGATTTTGAAGTGTCCCTTGGTTTCTTTAGAGTGAAGTGATGTTTTCCACAGGACACTGGAGCTCTCCAAGAAGCTGCTGCAGTTCAGCAAGGTCTCTCCAGCTGAGACAAGCAGGAATCTCCAGTGTGTCTGGGCAGTACATTCCCAGAATCAGAGAGTGGCTTGGCTTGGAAGGGACCTGAAAGATGCTTTGAGTCTGAAAGGGAGTAGCTGCATCTTCAACTGGTGTTAGTGACTGGTAGGCACAAATCAGTTGATTTTTTAATTAGGTTTCCTTTATAATTCCATATAATATAGTAATTTGGTTCTGGAGAAAATCATATCTTAGACTAGATAGGGAGTAATTAATTTCTCACTGGTGTGCCTTGAACTGTGTGTGTTGGAGTTGGGATAACCTTCTGGGACACGGAACAAAGGAGGTTATCCGGTGTTTTCTGCTGTGTATTATCCATTGGCAGTGCCAGGTTAAGGTCAGAAGTGCACAAACACAGAGATGAGAAACTCAAAGGAGTTCTCAGAGAGAGAAAACTTTCTCTAAGGCCGGAGATGAGAAGGGAATTTCAGAAATTTCAGGATGAAGATTTCTGCTGTGATGGGAGGAGACTTCCTGCCAATGGAGATTTTTAGAAGGGTTTTGATCTCTGAGTCAATATTAAATGTCACTGAGAAAAAGCTTATATTGCCAAATTGTTCATGATATATTTACTTAAAAGTATCTTCAGTTTTTAGGTCTGGCAGAAGCTTTCATGAAGCTGGAATTAATTTCAGACAGGTTGTTACTAATTTGGTCACAGCATCAATCCTTCATGTGCCCCGTGAGTGAGGTCTGTGATCCCCATGGTTGGACTGATAGCACAGCCATGTTTGGCAGAGGTTCAGTGCCAGGGTAAGGTTCTGCTTCTCAGAGGCTCTGTTAATTTGCAGGAGGGAGTATTTCAACAGTGATGGCTCTGCAGGAATAAATCAGAGCCCTTTATTCAGCAGAAGCTCCGTGTGGAGTCAGTCCCACCAAGAGCAGCAGCCAAAAAAATGCATCACCCCCCAGGGAGCTGGAGTGGCAGCAGAATGGCACAGACTGGCACAGAACCCAGCCCTGAGACCCACTGGGCTTGTGGAAACATTGCCCTTTGTATTTGTTACTCTCAGTCAAGTCCTTGGGGATTTTCTTCCCTTCCGTGACTTTCCTTAGAGGCTCCATTCCAGTAAAAAGGGTATTTTGTTTGGCTCAGTGAACATTCCAAACCTCCCTTTCCACATCTTGGTTGGGTGTGTCACACTTGCACATGTGATGAGCTTGAGCTTTTCCATAGATATAAAAGTGGATTATTGAGAACTAAAAGCTCTTGTCCTGTGTGACTCCCCAGTTGCCCTGGGAAAATACCCTCGTTTGAAAGAACAGCAGAAAGTTGTGTGTATGGTCAAACACAGTTCCCAGTTAGGGAGTTTACTAAACTGGTTTGCAATGCTCTCATCCTGAGCAGTGGGTTCTGCTCCTTCCCCCTCTCAGCCCTGCAGGGTGTGTGGCTCCAGCCTGCACAGTCCTTGGCTCTTCTCTCCCTGCAGCTGCAGAGGGTCAGGCAGGACATTCCAGGTGCAGCTCTGTCTGCCTCAGGGTCAGCAGCAGCAAATGCCAACCTGCTGCCAACACTCCCTGCCCTGTGGCTGGCACTGTGGGTGTCCCAGTACAGCAGAACGAGTGGATTCTGACTGTGGCACACCCACAGGGGGGGATCCTGTCTGTGTGGAGGACCTCAGGGGTGCTGCTGGACTGCCAGAGAGGTACTGCTGGGGTGGCCAGGTCTGACTCAGACCCCCAGCAGAATCTCAGGATCACTGGGGTTGGCAAAGCCCTGCCAGCCCCTGGAGCCCACCCTATGCCCGATGCCCACCTTGGCAAAGCCCTCCCAGCCCCTGGAGCCCACCCTGTGCCCGATGCCCACCTTGGCAAAGCCCTCCCAGCCCCTGGAGACCACCCTGTGCCCAATGCCCACCTTGGCAAAGCCCTCCCAGCCCCTGGAGCCCACCCTGTGCCCGATGCCCACCTTGGCAAAGCCCTCCCAGCCCCTGGAGACCACCCTGTGCCCAATGTCCACCTTGGCAAAGCCCTCCCAGCCCATGGAGCCCACCCTGTGCCCGATGCCCACCTTGTCCCCCAGCCCAGAGCACTCAGTGCCACGGCCAGTCCTGCCTTGGGCACCTTCAGGGCTGGGCACTCCAAACCTCCCTGGGCAGCCCCTGCCAAGGCCTGACTACCCTTTCCAGGCAGAAATTCCTGCTGCTGTGCCCCCTGCCCTGGCCCAGCCTGAGGCCGTGCCCTCTCCTCCTGTCCCTGTGCCCTGGAGCAGAGCCCGACCCCCTGTCCCGGCTCCCCCCTCCTGGCAGGGATTGCAGAGCCAGAAGGTGCCCCCTGAGCCTCCTTTTCTCCAGGCTGAGCCCCCCCAGCTCCCTCAGCTGCTGCTCCAGCCCCTTTCCAGCTCCATTCCCTGCCCTGCACATGCTCCAGCCCCTCAGGGTCTCTCCCAGGAGTGCCCAGAACTGGCACAGCCCTCGAGGGGTCCCTGCAGACCCCCTACCAGTAAGTTCTATCATTGTTTTCTCAAACAGTCAGAGTTTCTCTATCAAACTGCCTTTTCTTCTTCTCTAATTGACATTTATTTAAATCCAAAAATGTATTCACTCTTACTACAGTGTTTCAGGGATTTGCAGAAACTCTACAATTATAGCATTTCTAAATGTCTACAAATAATAAATTTTAATCTTTCCAAACAGATAAAAACTTTGAAAACATGAACCACAAAGGTTTAGGAACAATGTCCAGCCATAAGAATATGCAATTCATTAAACAGTGCCTGTAAAATAATTTCATAGTTGAGCAGGACATCCCAATTTTGAAAGACTTGGAGAGATAAGATCCTGATGTGCAATTAATAAATCTTTCCCCCTCATCTGGGCAATCATGGGCCTTGCTCTGCATGAGGTGTCTAAGCAGATAACTGAGCTGTAGTCACATCCTTGAGGTTTCCAGGCCAGGGCTTGAACCCTCCAGGATTCTTGGGCTTCTGATGGTGGGAAATGAGATCCTACAGAGCATCCCCCAGTGGGAGCCTGACTGGCATTAGGGTGGGGCTGGTGCTGTTGGGCAAAAACCGGGGGGGGCAAGAAGGTTTAGGTGGAGGGTTGTGTTTTATCGGGTTCTTGAAGGTATTTATATTGTAGGAGTGCAGGATGGTGGTTCCTGTGGCCTTCACTTCAAGGGGTCTCCGTTCCTTGGGGTGGTTGGAGCTCCTGCTGCTGAGGAGGAGACTCGTGGTGGGACCTGTGAAATGGGAACCCCAAGCACGGGAGGCTCTGCATGAGCCAAGTGAGCTCTATCATGGGAAGGAAGGAGATGATGAGCACTCTTGGCTTCCAGGAGGAGCAGGGAAGCAGGGAAGGAAATAAGGAGCACTCTTGGCTTCCAGGAGAAGCAGGGAAGGAGATGAGGAGCACTCCTGGCCTCCAGGAGGAGCAGGGCAGGAGGGAAGGAGATGAGGAGAACTCTTGGCTTCCAGGAGAAGCAGGGAAGGAGATGAGGAGCACTCCTGGGCTCCAGGAGGAGCAGGGCAGGAGGGAAGGAGATGAGGAGCACTCTTGGCCTCCAGGAGGAGCAGGGCAGGAGGGAAGGAGATGAGGAGCACTCTTGGCTTCCAGGAGGAGCAGGGCAGGAGGGAAGGAGATGAGGAGCACTCTTGGCCTCCAGGAGGAGCAGGGCAGGAGGGAAGGAGATGAGGAGCACTCTTGGCCTCCAGGAGGAGCAGGGCAGGAGGGAAGGAGATGAGGAGCACTCTTGGCTTCCAGGAGGAGCAGGGCAGGAGGGAAGGAGATGAGGAGCACTCGTGGCCTCCAGGAGGAGCAGGGAAGGAGATGAGGAGCACTCTTGGCCTCCAGGAGGAGCAGGGAAGGAGATGAGGAGCACTCTTGGCCTCCAGGAGGAGCAGGGAAGGAGATGAGGAGCACTCTTGGCTTCCAGGAGGAGCAGGGAAGGAGATGAGAACTCTTGGCTTCCAGGAGGAGCAGGGCAGGAGGGAAGGAGATGAGGAGCACTCTTGGCTTCCAGGAGGAGCAGGGAAGGAGATGAGGAGCACTCTTGGCTTCCAGGAGGAGCAGGGAAGGAGATGAGGAGCACTCTTGGCTTCCAGGAGGAGCAGGGAAGGAGATGAGGAGCACTCTTGGCTTCCAGGAGGAGCAGGGAAGGAGATGAGGAGCACTCCTGGCCTCCAGGAGGAGCAGGGCAGGAGGGAAGGAGATGAGGAGAACTCTTGGCTTCCAGGAGAAGCAGGGAAGGAGATGAGGAGCACTCCTGGCCTCCAGGAGGAGCAGGGCAGGAGGGAAGGAGATGAGGAGCACTCTTGGCTTCCAGGAGGAGCAGGGCAGGAGGGAAGGAGATGATGAGCACTCTTGGCTTCCAGGAGGAGCAGGGAAGGAGGGAAGGAGATGAGGAGCACTCTTGGCTTCCAGGAGGAGCAGGGCAGGAGGGAAGGAGATGAGGAGAACTCTTGGCTTCCAGGAGAAGCAGGGAAGGAGATGAGGAGCACTCTTGGCCTCCAGGAGGAGCAGGGCAGGAGGGAAGGAGATGAGGAGCACTCTTGGCCTCCAGGAGGAGCAGGGCAGGAGGGAAGGAGATGAGGAGCACTCTTGGCCTCCAGGAGGAGCAGGACAGGTGTCTGTCAGACAGTACCTGGCTGCTTTTGCAGTGCTCAGACTTCTGAGGTGCTGCTGCTCTCTGCTTATGAAATGGTTGCTGTGAAAAGGGATTCTTGGTGTGCTGTACTTGTCATCACAATCTTTCCCTTCACATGAAGTCCAAGAAAACCAGTCCTGAGTTAGTGAATTATAGTTTGGATCTGCACCACTCAGAGAATCAAGTCTTGAAGGGCAAAGCTCCTCTAAGAAGCTGAAAGCAGAACTAAAATTAGAGAAGTTCAGTCTTTTGCAGTTTTTTCTACACATCATTTGCTTTCCTTGATCATAGTCCAGGCTTTCCAAGGAGTTTTCCCCATGCCAGCCTTTAAGGAGAGAAGTTTACTTTCTGATCATGAAATGAAGTCTGAAGCATTTTCTGCTTACTAATGAGGTGGAACCTGCTTTACCTTTCCCTCCTGTTGAGTGCAGGTAGCCAGAGGCCTTCTAAGTGCTAATGAACTCAGTTCTTAATTTCAGCAAATTATGAATTCAACAGCTTCAGAATGGGGATGTGCTGATGTAAGAGGCTTCACTAAAATATGAGGAATTTAATTGTACTGGGTTCTCACCTCATTAGATATGTTGGAGGATCTGCCAGAAGTAAATTCTGCTTTCCTCCTTTCCTAGTTATTTAGTGGTTACTTTGGTGTCAGGGTTTTAGCAGTGCAATTAGAACTGAGATACATTTTTATACCTCTGTAGTAAAATGATGTAGTACATAATTAATCACCCCTGCTCCAAGTTTCTCTTTGCACTCTTAGGTTTATGGCAGGGCTGTATCAAAAAAAATTATAGTCACTAGGATTAATTTTTATGTGCAATGTGTGTTCATATCAAAGGAGAGAGGATAAACACCCCAATGCTACTTCCAGGGACAGCTTTTCTCTTTCAAAGAACCTTAGTTCTGTCTGAAGAAAGCAAGACCAGAGCACTGAGGGCCACATCCCAGGGTGATGAGGGAGCTGCAGAAGAGCTTGCCAAACTGCTCTCCATCATCTTCCAACAGTCCTGGCTCTCTGGGGAGGTCCCAGGTGATTGGAGGTTGGCAAATGTCACCCCAACCCACAAAAAGGGCTGCAAGGCTGACCCGGGCAACTCCAGGCCTGTCAGCCTGACCTTGGTGCCTGGCAGGGTTATGGAGCAGTTCATCCTGAGTGCAATCACACAGCACCTTCAGGGTGGACAAGGGATTAGACCCAGCCAGCAGGGGTTTAGGAGGGGCAGGTCCTGTCTGACCAACCTGATCTCTTTTTACGATCAGGTGACCCACCTGGTGGATGAGGGGAAGGCTGTGGATGTGTCTGTCTGGACTTCAGCAAGGCCTTTGACACTGTCTCCCATAATATACTCCTGGAAAAGCTGGTAGCCCATGGCTTGGACAGGTGTACCCTCTGCTGGGTCAGGAGCTGGCTGGAGGGCCCAGAGAGTGCTGGTGAATGGAGCTGCATCCAGCTGGTCACCAGTGGTGTTCCCCAGGGGTCAGTGTTGGGTCCAGTCCTGTTTAACATCTTTATTGATGATTTAGATGAGGGGATTGAGTCCATCAGCAGCAAATTTGCTGATGACACCAAGCTGGGAGGGAGTGTTGACCTGCTGGAAGGCAGGAGGGCTCTGCAGAGGGATCTGGAGAGACTGGAGAGATGGGCTGATTCCAATGGGATGGAGTTCAACAAGGCCAAGTGCAGGTCCTGCCCTTTGGCCACAACAACCCCCTGCAGCGCTCCAGGCTGGGCACAGAGTGGCTGGAGAGCAGCCAGGCAGAGGGACCTGGGGGGACTGAGGGACAGGAAGCTCAACAGGAGCCACCAGTGTGCCCAGGTGGCCAAGAAGGCCAATGGGATCCTGGCCTGGATCCAAACTAGCGTGGCCAGCAGGCCCAGGGCAGTGACCCTTCCCCTGGACTCTGCCTTGGGGAGGCCACACCTTGAGTGTTGTGTTCAGTTCTGGGCCCCTCAGTTGAGGCAAGAGATTGAGGGGCTGGAGCGGGGCCAGAGAAGAGCAACAAGGCTGGAGAAGGGACTGGAGCACAAGTGCTGTGGGGAGAGGCTGAGGGAGCTGGGGGTGTTTAGCCTGGAGAAGAGGAGGCTCAGAGGTGACCTCAGCACTGTCTGGAACTGCCTGAAGGGAAGTTGTGGCCAGGTGGGGGTTGGTCTCTTCTCCCAGGCACTCAGCAATAGGACAAGGGGGCACGATGGGCTCAAGCTCTGCCAGGGGAAATTGAAGTTGGAGAGCAGAAAGAAATTCTTTGCAGAGAGAGTGCTCAGGGATTGGAATGGGCTGCCCAGAGAGGGGGTGGATTCCCCATCCCTGGAGGTTTTTAAGCTGAGCTTGGCCGTGGCACTGAGTGCCATGATCTGGTAAAGGGACTGGAGTTGGACCAAGGGTTGGACTCGATGATCTTGGAGGGCTTTTCCAACCCAATCGATTCTATGATTCTGTGATTTTATCCAGTTGTTCCTTGGACACCTCCAGGGATGGGGACTCCACCCCTCCAATGCCTGAGCAGAATTACAGCAATTGTACAGTTTACTGCAAGAGAATTTCCTTGTGACTTAATCAATTGCAGCAAATTAAGTTAGTTATAACTCTGCCCTTCACAGAACAGTAACAGCAGTCCCTGGCTGAGGAAGGCACAGCAGACTCACACAATCTCATTGTTTTTCTTCCCATGATATTTCATTTCCCATGGGAAATGTTGCAATATCCATCCCCCCATTCTTTTTATAGCTGCTTGGTTTGTTTATAGGTGAGGATTAAAGCTCTGCTATAAATATGGGAACATTTTTCAGGCTCCTTTCAGCAGGGACTGATGTATAACCAGCTGAAGATGTGAACACACTCCTCTTGCTTCTAAGGCAGCTCAACAAAAGCTCTGGCAGTTGGACTTAAGCTTTTGAAATTCCTGCAAGGCTGGATTGGCCACTGTGTCTGGACGTGGAGAGGCATGACCAGAGTCAGGTGTGTTTTCCTCTCCCTGGTGGAAGCTGAAAACACAAAGACTATGTATTTTCAAAGAGAAACATGGAATAGAAGATCTAATCTTTCTGGTTTTCCTCTACTGTTTCCTGACTGTATCCTTCTTCCCTGGGGAGAGGAATTCAAGGTGCTAAAGCCATCCCCAGAATTTTCTGTCTCTGTTTGACAGAGTGTTCCAGCATTTGACATCATTCCTGATCCTGCAGTCATTCTGGAATGTTAGTGGGATATTGATGTATCAGGGCTTGTTTTGCCTGGTGGATTTGGCTGCCTGTTTTCCTGCTATGAGAAGTGAGAAATATGGACATGAATCTTACAGTAGAGCACAAACTGTGCTTGGTTCCTGGAAGATCCATCCCCCATAAGCACAAATCCTCCTGCCTTCCCTCAGAGCACAACCTTGAAGGCTCATTAATTTCTTGCCTATTTTCATAGCTTAGTTCACATTCCAGCTCCTTTTACTGAGTTTTACCAAGACTGGGATAAGATTCCTGTTTCTTGGGAGGTTTGCCCACTTTCCCCTGGCTAGGAACCTTTGCTTTTTAATTCTTAAAATCTCCTGTGTGCCCTACTGTGCAGGAAATACTGGGAAGGGCAGAGAGTTGGGAGCACTCCTCTGGAATGCCCAAGATTTATAGCAGAAGGGGATGGTATCCAGGTTGTAAGACTTTCAGCCTCTAATAGAGACTTCAGTGTCAATGTGAGTGAAAGGATAATCTGATCCCAGGATTTCTGGGCTGATGTGGGGTCTGTGGATCCCTATATCCACCCTTCTCTCAGCTGTGCTCATACAAAAGGCTGCTCCCTGCAGGTGCAGTTCTGGCACGATTTGTATGGGATAGAGTTGAAAAAAACAGGAATATTTTGGAAAGCCAGGGACAGGTTATTTCCTGCCCTTGATTTGGTTTCTTCTGCAGGTTATGTCTGCAGCTCTGTCTCCTGGGACACTGATCAACCCAGTGGGCAGCCAAAGTTCATCTCTCCAATTAATGCAGTGTATTGAGAACCAGACCCATCAGCTAATTGGGTGTCACTGCTGCACAAAGGAAGGTTCCAGAGATCCTAATCTGAACCTTACTTTTCATCTTTATTAGATATAATTTCCCTTTGAACATAGTGCCTTGGAGAGAGGAGGAGTTTGGAGGAGGGAATAAAGGTAATCCTATTTTTCCTCCTTATTTTTCTTTGTCTTCTGTTCTGCCTTTCTCCCACACTTGTCCTAAATTGATAGTGTAGTCTGATTTCTGAGGTAGAACTCCCCATCTCCCAAAAGCAGTCTCCTGTCATGTGGAGTCTGAAAACTCCCTGTTTCTTGTAATGGAGAATTACATATTTGATTTCAAACAGATGGGAATTCCAAGATGGTTTTTGTTCTGTGGTAAGGAGTGAGAGCAGGGGTTTAGTACCTGAAATACCCATTTGGCCTGTTTAAAATTCTTGCTTGTAATAGTAGGGGAAGAATTGTTTATGGTAGCACATGAGAGAGGTGCTGCCTTAGAGTTTCTGAAAAGAAAAGCTTTTCTTTAGCAGGAATAAATCCTTGTCTGTGATGGGAATTCTGGCACAATTCCAGGGAATGCTGGCACAAGCAACATATCCTGCCAGGCTGGGCACTGGCCCACTAAGTCTGCAAGTGCCTTCCATATGGAAAATCACTCATCTGTGAGTTGTCACACCATGGAATAGCAAGTGTTCTCCTTCTTGGGGTGGAGTCAAAGATCATGGTGATGAGGAGAGGACGAGTGACTTTCCTGCTCAGTTCCTGCCTTTCACCTCTGCTGGGTAACCTGAGGGAGCTGTCTGTAAATCAAAGTATGGTTTGATCACGTGAGCATTTTCCCAAACTGCTAATGGGAATAAATAACACCATGAAATCTTGGTTAAGGCTGAACCAGGGTTTTTCTCAGAGGTTATTTTGTGAGAAAGAATGATAATGTTGTTTGAGACACACTGGGCATTTGCTAAGCCTGTTATTCCACAGATTCTTGTGATAACACTTTTCCCCATCTTCTGCTGAGAATTTATATTTTCTCAGAATTATAGAATATCCTGAGCTGGGAGGGAGCCACAGGGATCATCCAGTCCAACCCCTGTCCCTGCACAGACACCCCAACAATCCCACCCTGTCCTTGAGAGGATCATCCCAACCCTCCTGAAGCTCTGGCAGCCTTGGGGCTGTGCCCACTGCCCTGGGCAGCCTGGTCAGTGCCCACCACCCTCTGGGGGAAGAGCCTTTTCCTGAGATCCAACCTGACCCTGCCCTGGCATAGCTCCAGCCCTTCCCTGGGTGCCGTCCCTGCCCTGGCACAGCTCCAGCCCTTCCCTGGGTGCCGTCCCTGCCCTGGCACAGCTCCAGCCCTTCCCTGGGTGCTTTCCCTGCCCTGGCACAGCTCCAGCCCTTCCCTGGGTGCCGTCCCTGCCCTGGCACAGCTCCAGCCCTTCCCTGGGTGCTCTCCCTGCCCTGGCACAGCTCCAGCCCTTCCCTGGGTGCTCTCCCTGCCCTGGCACAGCTCCAGCCCTTCCCTGAGTGCTGTCCCTACCCTGGCACAGCTCCAGCCCCTCCCTGAGTGCTCTCCCTGCCCTGGCACAGCTCCAGCCATTCCTGGGTGCTGTCCCTGCCCTGGCACAGCTCCAGCCATTCCCTGGGTGCTGTCCCTGCCCTGGCACAGCTCCAGCCCTTCTCTGGGTGCTGTCCCTGCCCTGGCACAGCTCCAGCCCTTCCCTGGGTGCTGTCCCTGCCCTGGCACAGCTCCAGCCCTTTCCTGGGTGCTGTCCCTGCCCTGGCACAGCTCCAGCCCTTCCCTGGATGCTGTCCCTGCCCTGGCACAGCTCCAGCCATTCCCTGGGTGCTGTCCCTGCCCTGGCACAGCTCCAGCCCTTCCCTGAGTGCTCTCCCTGCCCTGGCACAGCTCCAGCCCTTCCCTGGGTGCTGTCCCTGCCCTGGCACAGCTCCAGCCCTTCCCTGAGTGCTCTCCCTGCCTTGGCACAGCTCCAGTCATTCCCTGGGTGCTGTCCCTGCCCTGGCACAGCTCCAGCCCTTCCCTGGGTGCCGTCCCTGCCCTGGCACAGCTCCAGCCATTCCCCAGGTGCTGTCCCTGCCCTGGCACAGCTCCAGCCATTCCCCGGGTGCTGTCCCTGCCCTGGCACAGCTCCAGCCATTCCCTGGGTGCTGTCCCTGCCCTGGCACAGCTCCAGCCATTCCCTGGGTGCTGTCCCTGCCCTGGCACAGCTCCAGCCATTCCCTGGGTGCTGTCCCTGCCCTGGCACAGCTCCAGCCCTTCTCTGGGTGCTGTCCCTGCTCACACAGAGCAGAGGTTGGTGCCTGAGGGCCTCCCAGTTTTGGTGGGTGTTGCAGATTTGACCTTTTAATCCCTTGGCTACTTTTATGGAGGTGCTCCCAAAACCCACCAGGGGATTTGCAGAGTGTTGAATGGGCTTCAGAGTCCATAGCAGAAAGCAGGAATAGTCCCTTGTGAGCCTGCACCTAATGAATGTATATGTTGGGATGATTTGCTCCAGTCTGGTTTCCCGGAGGAATTCTTGACACTTGTAATTAATTCTGAAACCCACCCAGCCCTGAATTCCACATTATGTGGCTGAGAGTTTTCTCTAATTTTTGTTGGAAGAATCCAATTTAATTGGGATTGACCTTTGTTCCTTCCTTATAGCAGAAGCTATTTGAGAAGCAACTTATATCTGAAACTGATGTATTTAATGTGTTTAAGGAGAAATTTATAGGGAAGCTTTGGAATGGCTGCATCAGAATTATGGATTTGACACCTTTGGAGGAATTCTGGTGTAGGAATTTTAAGGCTGTGGCAGCCCTTCATTCAATCTGTTTTCCTTAGCTGGTATAACACCCATATTTAGCACTAAGTCCCATTTTTAGGGTTGCTTTTAGGCTGTTTATTGTTCCCTGTTTTTCATCTCACCTCTCATCACGTTTAAGAATGAGGTGGTGCTGCAATATTGTCGTTATTGTTTTTAAAAATAACCTTGTGTCAGAAGTTTATATAGGGCTTTTTCATATAAATAACAGATATTTGTTTCCCTGAAGGGATCAAATGATTTCCATATTTTTCAATGTGTGTATGTGGCACTAAGCAGGCATGGGGCACACCTTCCCAGAAGGGAAGGGGAATGCCATTTACTGGAGTGTTGCTGCTGCTGGGAAGTTGCTGGAGCTTTGGAAACTTCCTTTCTTCATCTGAATGCTTCAAACTTGGCCAGGAATCCAGAACTGAGAGGGGTGGCTGTTTTCCTGTCCGTGCCTTCCCTTTCTGTCAGCCCCATAAAGGTTTTTTGTTACTCTAAATTCTGGGGTTAGATGAGGGTCTTGTTCCAACCTGTGACACATTTCAGATAGTGAAGTTGAAGCTGTATTTGTACTTGGTGTGTGGAAACATGTCTGTGTTCTTTATGTTGCCAAAGAGATGTGTAAAAAGAAGTGATGCTGGTGATGTCCAGGCTGTGCCTCATCCAGTAGCTGTCTCTGCAGAGCAAGACAGGCACAGCTCCTCCCTGCCACAGGGATCAGTCTCTTTGCTTATTTTCCGTGGTGGAATTAGTGTTTCACAGAGACTGTGACAATAGAAATGCTCATAAAAGTACCTTTAATGTAGAAATTTTAAAAGTACTCCCTTCAGGAAAACCAAAGCAAATCAACTTCTCCCTGCAAAAACTGGTGCCCGTATTTTAATCCTCCAAACAGTGTATTAAAAATAAAAACCTGGTCTAAAATGTTAAACCGAAGAAAGGTCAGTAACATGTAGTGATTTGTTTTAAAGCTCCTCTTTTCCTGTTGCACCAAATGCCAAGCTCCACACTCAGCTCTCTGCTCTGCTCATCACTCGTGGCTGGGGCAGGAGGGGAGGCACTTTGCCCCCAGCTGTGCCCATTGCTCTTCTGTGAGTGCAGCTCTTGGCATTTGCTGCTGTTTGACTTCAGGGACTGTTCAAAGCACGTTGTGATTCTCTCAGAGCTGAGTTCCCACCTCAGGCAGCTCTTCCAGCAGTGCTTTCCTCACGTGTAAAGGGGCAGAATGCTGTGAAAGCGGCACAGGGACGTTGTGCTGGTTTAAAGGTGAACCAGCAGGGGAAATGAACTCACCACGAGAGAGATTATAAGTCAGAGCTAAAATTTAATAATAATATTACAATAACAACACTGACACAAAAGGGAAATTGCTTTCAACTCACAAACCCCAGCAGTATAACCCAGTGTCCTGGGGCACAAACCCAAGGGGGTTTGTTTGCCCTTGTGCTGAGACCCCTGTGGTTCCCCCAAGTCCAGAGCAAAAGGAAATGAAACACCTGTTGGTGCAGGTGAGGGCTGTGGTCTGGGCGAGAGTGGGGATCTCCTCCTGTCGAGGTCCTGCTGCTCCTCTGGATCCGACGAGAGGTTCCCGAGGTCTTCTTACCCACCACTTATGTACCCTCAGGGAGCACTCAGTCCCTCCCCCTGGGTGGGGACTCACACAATGGGTGATTAACTCTGGGAGCCAGGGGGTGTTGAACTGTTGATGGCCCATTGGCAGCTCCGCCCCCTCAGGCTGGGTGTGAAGGTGATAATGGCTCCCTGGGCAGCTGCTGCTAATGGCCCATTGTCCTTGGGGAATGAATAGAGGGGGTAGAATACACAGCTTTGATCACCCCCACACAGGGTTAGCTGGTCCCTCCTGCTGAACTAGGACACATGTGCAGCCAGAGAATCAGAGTCATTAAGGTTGGAAAAGACCTCCAGGATCATCAAGTCCAGCCTTCCGCCAAATCCCACCATGCCCACTGTCTTGGTTTGAGATAAGCAACTGCCAACCCCCCCAAGCACAGAGAGAAAAGCCTCCCTCCTAACACCAGGGAAAGGGAGGAAAAGAGAGGGGAAAGAAAAAAAAACACTTCAAACTGCATTTATACTAAATCTACATATATTTTTCACAGAAAGAAAGAGACAATTAGAAGAGAGTACAAATATTCACTCACACAAGTCTACAACAACAAGTTCCCCACCTCAACTTCTGAACGAACACACAAATTCTACTGTCCTAACTACACATTACTTAAGAAGAAGCTTATTCCCCAGGGAGACAAACCCAAGCAGAAAGGAGAGACCCAGAACAACACATTTTACTTTCCTGAGGTACCCTGTGAGCCAGTGGTGGGCCTGGTCCTCTCCATCCCCCCTGGGACAGTATCGTGCGTCCTCCCAAGAGGAGGCTGAGAAGTGACTGCCTTAACCACTCCCACACTGGTTCCTACTGCCCTGGAGATGATGTCAATGTGGTATGGAATACAAAATTACTGGCTAGAAGAGGTCAGCTGTTGGTTCAGCCCAGCTCAAGTCAGCTGACAGCTTTGGCCTAGTCCAGACTCCAGAGCCCAAATCTAGGCCCACATGGGTGAACCCATAACACACACTAAACCAAAAATGAACTGTCACACATTCTCATTTCTGGAATTCTTCCAGGGATGGTGACCCCACCACTTCCTGGGCAGCCTGTGCCAGTGCTTAACCACCAGGGAAGAAATTTTTCCTGGTATCAAACCTGGACATCCCTTGGTGCAATTTGAGGCAGTTTCCCCTTGTCCTGGTGCTTTTTCCCTGGGAGAGTTCATGTCCTTGGGCCTTCCCACTGGGCTTGGGGAGCTACCAGAGCTGTGAGCCCACTGGCCTCAGCTCACCTTGCCCTTTTCCTGAGAAGGTGCAATGTCCAGAGCTGGCTGACACTTTGGGTGCTCCTCCAGAGCCTAGGACACCCATGTGAGATGGGTGTGGGTAATTATGTTACACCATCGTGGCACCTGCAGAATGGTGGAGTTCCTGTGTGTACAGAGTGCCAGGGCTGGCCCCTGGCCCCAGAGCAGCCCTTCAGACAGGGGCCAAGCTTCCACTTCTTCTGGGGTGTTACAGCAAAGGGAATCTCAGGAGGTTTAACAAGGCCAAGGGCTGGTGCTGGGTCAGGACAATCCTGGGATCAGTCCAAGGCTGGGAATGAGCAGATGGAGCAGCCCTGGGAGAAGGACTTGGGGGGCTGGTGGGGGAGAGGCTGGACATGGCCCAGCCCAGAACCCCCCCGTGCCCTGGGCTGGTCCCACAGCGTGGGCAGCAGGGCAGGACAGGGGGATTCTGCCCCTCTGCCCCCCAGGTGAGACCCCACCTGCAGAGCTGCTCCAGCCCTGGGGCCAGCACAGCAAGGCCATGGAGCTGCTGGAGAGTCCAGAGGAGGCCCCAGGATGGGCAGAGGCTGGAGCAGCTCTGCTGGGAGGGAAGGCTGGGAGAGCTGGGATTGTTCAGCCTGGAGAGGAGAAGCTTTGGGGGGACCCAACTGTGGCCTTGCAGGGCCTGGAGGGGCCAACAGGAAAGATGGAGAGAGACCATTTCCAAGGGATGGAGGGACAGGACAAGGGGAATGGCTTCCCACTGCCAGAGGGCAGGGACAGATGGGATAGTGGGAAGGAATCCTTTCCTGGGAGGGTGGGCAGGCCCTGGCACAGGTTGGGCAGAGAAGCTGTGGCTGCCCCATCCCTGGGAGTGTCCAAGGCCAGGTTGGACAGGGCTTGGAGCACTCTGGGCTGGTGGGAGGTGTCCCTGCCCATGGCAGGGGGTGGAATGGGATGAGTTTAAGGTCCTTTCCAGTCCAAACCATTCTGGGATTCTGTGACATGGATGTCATCACTTCAGGCCCATATTCTGCCTTCCTTTCATGCAGAAATACAGATGCCTGTTTTGATCAAAGGTGGGATGTGTTTCCGTACAGGGAACACAAATGAATAATTTCTCTAAATGTTTTATATTTCCTGTGGCTAAACCCTTTATACAGAGATGCTATTCTTGAAACTAATGGCAAGTACTGAGCTTGGGAGATTTAAAAAAAAACACTCATGTTTCTATAAATCAGCCTTTTCTACATTCTTTTTCTTTTATCCCTGTACATCCCAGAGAAGATAAGATGTGAGAATTATTTTGGAGTGGAATGGGAAATAGTGTCTGTCTGGTGACTTCCTGAAGATGAATTGTCCCTAAATAAGTAATAAAGCTGAAATGGCTGTAACTCGCTCTTAGGAGTTTGTTTATTGATAGTTTCTGCCACTTGAGCTTAGATTTTGCTGTCCTCAAGTTGAAATGGGCATTGTCAATGGTTTTGTTCTGTGTTTTTTTAGGTTTCTTTGAGGGGAGTGGGGGTTAGAGCTGGGGCTTGGGATGTTTTGATTGGTTCTTTGGAAGCTGCAGGAGCATTATCCTGACAGGGCAGTTATTCCTTATTACAATGGACTCCAAGGCAAGAGTTGAAATTACAGTCTAAGGGTGGTTATTATAATTTTCTGCATCATCTAGAACTTTGCTAAGCAAAACATTTGTTTATAAAAAATGCCATTTGGGTTTCTGTAGTGCTGAACCAAAGACAAATAATAACAGGTTTTTTGTGTGCAAGAATATTTTCATGCCCTCAGTTTTTTTCTGAAGCTTATCCCAATTTGTCTCCTTCTCCAGCTACTATTAATAATTAGCATTAAAGCTTTCTAGAAGACTGAATACAGCCATGACTTCCAGTTTTGATCAGGTTCCCAACAGTGCCCTCTCTTTTAGTTGGCTGACAAAAACCTGTGTGTGAACGTGTCTGTATCTGTGTAAACTTCAGAGAAGCTGTGGCTGCCCCATCCCTGGGAGTGTCCCAGGCCAGGCTGGACAGGGCTTGGAGCACCCTGGGCTGGTGGGAGGTGTCCCTGCCCATGGCAGGGGGTGGCACTGAATGGGCTTTAAGGTGCCTTCTGACCCAAACCAGTCTATGCTCCTGTGATTCAGGGCTGATGGTTTGTCTGTTGTGCATTCCTGGCAGTTGTGTTGCTGCAGCCATTCCCAGAGCATGGGGCTCCTCTTCCCTCTCAGATGGTGGCTTGTCCCTTCTGCAGCACCTGGGAGGGTGCTCAGGTCTGTGGTGCTGGACCTGGTGAGCATTAGCAGGGAGGATCTGCACTTGGACACGTCCCAAGTTAATCAGCAGCCCACAGGGTGTCTGGGCTTCATTTAGGAACCTAATGAGATTCGAGCTGTCACCCTACCTGCTTCCCTCCCACACTGCCCCTGTGGGCCCCTCTCAGCCCAGCATCATGTTTGTTAGCTCTTGGCTGTCCTGCCCACCAGGAAAGGTTGGACAGAAAATCCTCTTTGCTCATGCACTTGCTCCATTACCAGTCCTGAGCATCACCAGCCAAGGTCTCTGGGCATCCCCTGAGGTTTGTCTGCACAGCCTTCCTCCAGTTTCCAGGCTGTCCCTGCTCTGGCAGCCTCTTTCCTCCAGCCAGGATGATTCTCCTTCTCTCTGCAGGCCCCAATCCCCTGGTTCCCCAGCCTAACCAGGCTGTGAGCAAAGCATGCATGATCAGCTGCCTGTTTGATGTTTCCATCTCAGCTCTCTCGATGAACAGGAGGATTCAGGACACAGAGATTGGGCTTAATCCTGATGTTATGAAAATGGAGCCGCCCTCAGGGACACAGCAGGTAAAGGCTTCTGTGGACATTTTAGGAGTTCAGCCTCACACATTCCTGCCCAATTCTGTTCTGACTGCGCTGTTGAACCATCTGAAGGACCTCAGGCTGCTGCCTCTACAGATGTTCTGACAGCTGCAGTTGTCTCATGGCCCTGTTTTATTGTGCTGTGCTCACTGTTGCATAGCCCTGGTGGAGCCTGTTCCACAAGTCCATGGTTGATGAGCTGGGGGGTGATGCTTCTCCAGGGATGGTTTTCCAGCCTAAGTGCAGTCCTGGGACTTACTGCACCTTCCAGAGTAACGTGATTTCTTTGCATTAGTGGGTCAATTCCAGCTGCCTTAATGAGCATGGGAACACTTCTCCAAGTGCTTGGCTGAGAGAAGGGGGAGATGGGTGGTTGTGGCAGAAACTATCATGAAAAGTTTGGTGCAAAAGAAGCTCAGCCTGTCCCTGGTCTTTCTCTTCCTGCTGGGACAGCAGGAAGATGTTCTTCAGCACCAGAACACTTGAGTGTGCTCTGGGATGAGTGTTAAGATCCAGGTGTCTTTTGGCATTTGTCATTAAATCTGAGAGTTTCAGACCCACTGCCTTCCCTTGTCAGCTCCAGCTTTGTGTGTCTGCTGCCCTTTGGGGGTGTTGATGGGTCAATGCACGACATGGGCTGACAGCAGAAAAACTTGGAATGTGCCTCTTTCTTCACCAGAAGGGTTGGGCAGTGTTGGAAGGGGCTGCCCAGGGAGGTTTGGAGTGCCCAGCTCTGGAGGTGCCCAAGGCAGGACTGGCTGTAGCACTCAGTGCTCTGGGCTGGGGGACAAGGTGGGCATCGGGCACAGGGTGGGCTCCAGGGGCTGGAAGGGCTTTACCAAGGTGGGCATCGGGCACAGGGTGGGCTCTGTGGGCTGGGAGGGCTTTGCCAAGGTGGGCATCGGGCACAGGGTGGGCTCTGTGGGCTGGCAGGGCTTTGCCAATGTGGGCATCGGGCACAGGGTGGGCTCCAGGGGCTGGGAGGGCTTTGCCAAGGTGGGCATCGGGCACAGGGTGGGCTCCATGGGCTAGGAGGGCTTTGCCAAGGTGGGCATCGGGCACAGGGTGGGCTCCATGGGCTGGGAGGGCTTTGCCAAGGTGGGCATCGGGCACAGGGTGGGCTCCGTGGGCTGGGAGGGCTTTGCCAATGTGGGCATCGGGCACAGGGTGGGCTCTGTGGGCTGGCAGGGCTTTGCCAAGGTGGGCATCGGGCACAGGGTGGGCTCCGTGGGCTGGGAGGGCTTTGCCAAGGTGGGCATCGGGCACAGGGTGGGCTCCAAGGGCTGGGAGGGCTTTGCCAAGGTGGGCATCGGGCACAGGGTGGGCTCTGTGGGCTGGGAGGGCTTTGCCAAGGTGGGCATCGGGCACAGGGTGGGCTCCGTGGGCTGGGAGGGCTTTGCCAATGTGGATGATTTTGTTACTAATCAGCAGTGAGACTCTCTTTGGCACTCAGGTACTATGGAGTACTTGTTGGTGATGGGACACAGGTGACTGAACTTCATGGTGTGCCCCACAGTCCTGGTACCTTGATGATGGAGCCTGGAGAGTCTTTCTGAGCACTCTGCTGAACACTTGAGTGTGCTCTGCTGTAGCTCCCAACATGCTCTCGACTTCCCTTCCACAGGGAATTAGGTTGGGAAGGGAGCTGAATACAGTTGTGTGCAGGGTGTGCCCCTGGGAGCTACAAGGTGCCCTTGTCCCCCCTCCCACCTTCCCAGATTTACTTCTTGGTAAAAGTAACGTGTTGGAAGGATGGGAGGCTCTGAAGCTGAAACAAAGGTCATGTGGGATGTGGAAAATATGTAAAGTTCAGACTGCCAAACAAGACTGAATTCAGCAGTGGTAGAGGATCAGCCTGTCTGGGCTTTTTGGAGATTGCTGCATATTATAAAATGTTAAATATGGTTTCTTGGTTCTTTTTCTAGCTATGCAGAAATTACTTTGCTGAGGGACATGACCAGTTCTGCTTGTGATCTCAGAGAGCACATGCACAGCCAGGAATCACAGAGTGACTGTGGTGATGGCACATAATAGCACTGTTTGGTGTGTGTTTTGCTGAAGAGTGTAATTTTAGGCACATTTCAGAATATTCAGGATAGTTGCACTCTAATGGTTGTGTGGAAAATGTCAGAATTAGCAAAGAGCCAAATTCAGGAAGCTCTTTGGCACCACTCCATCCTGATCACTCGGAATGGAGATCATCACCTGCTGAAATGTTCCCTTCAAAGGCACTGCCTGTTAAAACACACACGTGGAAAAACAGTGTGGTCACTGTTTGTACCTTCTCTGCTTGCAAAGGGAGGTCTCTGCACATCTGCAGCAAAAAAGATACAGCTAAAGATGTATGGATGGAGGGATGGATGGAGGGATGGATGGAGGGATGGAGGGAGTGAAGGATGGATGGATGGATGGATGGATGGATGGATGGATGGATGGATGGATGGATGGATGGATGGAGTGAAGGAGGGAGGGAGGGAGGGAGGGATGGATTCATGGATGGATGGAGTGAAGGATGGATGGATGGATGGAGTGAAGGATGGATGGATGGATGGATGGATGGATGGATGGATGGATGGATGGAGTGAAGGATGGATGGATGGATGGATGGATGGATGGATGGATGGATGGATGGAGGTAGTGAAGGATGGATGGATGGATGGAGTGAAGGATGGATGGAGGGATGGATGGATGGATGGAGGGAGTGAAGGAGGGAGGGAGGGAGGGAGGGAGGGAGGGAGGGAGGGAGGGAGGGAGGGAGGGAGGGAGGGAGGGAGGGAGGGAGGGAGCTAAAAGATGCAGCTAAAGATACAACATTGTCTTCTGATGGTTTTCCACTGTCTAAGAGGTGGGGATGATCTCCAAGTCTGATCAACCCTCAAGTATTCAGTGATTCTCTGATTTTAGGTAAGGAAGAATGTGCAGAGAACAGAAGAAGATGCTTTGAGTGTTTTCCACAAATGGAGGCAGAATAAAGAGGTTCAGTGACTGGGGGGTCTCCAGCAGGTTGGGATGCAGAGAAATGACTGGCTGAGCAGCACTGGGTGTGGTAGTGCAGCTTGGAAACCCAGAGGAAAGGTTGTGGGCAGCTTTGGATGTGAAGAAACTTCCCTTAAGTGTATCCAAGTTCTTGAAAAAAGCCCTTTTGCCCCAGTAGCACAAGGAACCAAGGGCTGGGGTAGTTCCTTGCCACTTATAAAACCACATTCTCTTCCTGGCCCTTCACAGCAAGAGCTGGAGAACAAATCCCAGCTAAGCAGAGCTCAAGAAGTCTTTTATTTAAATGGTTCCACATAGTATTGTATCACTTTTATTAGACTATTCCACAAGGAGGTCTTATGCCATGTATTTGCAGTAAAATAAAAAGTGAGGACTTAAAAGATTCTGTCAAATTGTGTTGGCTGTGTCTGGAGTCTCCCCAGATCACTGGTATTCACCTGTGTCTCAAACTGCACTTTTGTATATTATAATAGTAAAATCTATATTGTAATGATAAAATCTTGAACTATGACTTCGATTTGGAGAGAATATAATAACTTTGTGAGAATTATTAGTGGAAAATATGGTCTGTCTTTAGAGTTGGATAGTTTATAGAATTAGACCTACTTCAGCAGTGACCACTGATATTTTATATAGTTCCATTGTCACAGAGTCCCAGAGTGGGTGAGGCTGGGAGGGCCCACAGTGGGGCATCTGGTGCCGCCTCCTGCCCCAGCAGGGCCATCCCAGAGCACAGGGCACAGCTTTGTGCCCACACAGCTCTGGGATACCCCCAGGGAGGAGACTCCCCCCCTCTCTGGGCTCTGCTCAGGGCTGGGGCACTACCCAGCCAAGAAGTTCTTCCTCCTGCCCAGGTGGCACTTGCTGGGCATCAGTTGCTGCCCGTTGCTCTGGTGCCATGGCTGGGCCCCCCGAGCAGAGCCCGGGCCGTGCTCTGCCCCCTCCCTGCAGGCACTGCCAGCCCTGGGGAGGTCCCTGCCAGGCTCTGCTCTGGAGGCTGCCCAGCCCCAGCTCCCTCAGCCTTTGCTGCTGCCAGAGCTGCTCCAGGCCCTTCAGCATCTGCGCAGCCTGCGCTGGCCCCGCTGCAGGAGCTCCCTGGCCCTGCTGTGCTGAGGAGCCCGAGCTGGGCACAGCCCTGCAGCTGTGCCTGCCAGGGCTGGGCACAGGGGCAGCATCCCCTGCTGCCAGTGCCCTCCTGCTGCCCCCCAGCATCCCCTGCTGCCAGTGCCCTCCTGCTGCCCCCCAGCATTCCCTGCTGCCAGTGCCCTCCTGCTGCCCCCCAGCATCCCCTGCTGCCAGTGCCCTCCTGCTGCCCCCCAGCACCCCCTGCTGCCAGTGCCCTCCTGCTGCCCCCCAGCATCCCCTGCTGCCACTGCCCTCCTGCTGCCCCCCAGTATCCCCTGCTGCCACTGCCCTCCTGCTGCCCCCCAGCATCCCCTGCTGCCAGTGCCCTCCTGCTGCCCCCCAGCATCCCCTGCTGCCAGTGCCCTCCTGCTGCCCCCCAGCATCCCCTGCTGCCAGTGCCCTCCTGCTGCCCCCCAGCATCCCCTGCTGCCAGTGCCCTCCTGCTGCCCCCCAGCATCCCCTGCTGCCAGTGCCCTCCTGCTGCCCCCCAGCATCCCCTGCTGCCAGTGCCCTCCTGCTGCCCCCCAGCATCCCCTGCTGCCAGTGCCCTCCTGCTGCCCCCCAGCATCCCCTGCTGCCAGTGCCCTCCTGCTGCCCCCCAGCATCCCCTGCTGCCAGTGCCCTCCTGCTGCCCCCCAGCATCCCCTGCTGCCAGTGCCCTCCTGCTGCCCCCCAGCATCCCCTGCTGCCAGTGCCCCTCCTGGTGCCCCCATGGCCCCATTGCCCTCCTTGCCCCCAGGGCTCACTGCTGGGCAGGGACAGCTGGTTGCCCCCCAGGACACCACTGGCCATGTTCTCCACAGGGCAGGAAAAAACAGTGACCATGAAACAACGTGGGTCAGCTGACAACATTAGTGCTGTTTGCATTTCAAATGACACAGAGTAGGCTGAGTTTAGATATTAGAAAAACATTCTTCCCTGTGAGGGTGAGCAGGCCCTGGCACAGGTGCCCAGAGAAGCTGTGGCTGCCCCATCCCTGGGAGTGTCCAAGGCCAGGCTGGACAGGGCTTGGAGCAATCTGGGACAGTGGAAGGTGTCCCTGCCCATGGCAGGGGGTGGCATGGGATGGGCTTTGATGTCTCTTCCAATAGAAACCATTCTGTGATTCCAGGTGTTTGGCACACCTGGGAACAGCCTGGCACTGGGATCAGAGCAGTCAGTGCTGCAGCTGAGCTGTGTCAGTGGCCCTTCTGTGCTTCTGATGATGTTGGATTGGTCATTTCAGGAGAGAAATGGCAGTTCTAGGGGTTTTTTAGCAATGGTGAAGGTGATGTGGAAATTTCAAGTTTCTTTGCTGTGTCAGTTGGAGAAAAAAAGTAATCCCACAGCAAACCCTAAAATGCAGATTAATTGTCATGACCTGAGAAGGAGCACAAATGTTGCTTTTCTAAGTTAGTCTTCAATTTAGAACTTCCTTTAGTGTTCTGCTGAGGTCACAGAAGAAGGTGCAATGCTACAGCAAGGAGTGGAATGGAATCTCCAGTCTCCCTTTTCCAATCCTATGGGAAATGGATGTGCTGCTGCATGGGAAGAGATGGCAGAGGAAGCACTTAGGATGTAACACCCATGTCCAGTGGCTCTTTCTTACAGCCAGAAACACAGAAAAATAGTGTGACAGAATTGCACTGAATTGCAGGTCCCCTGCCTTCTGCTCACTGCCAGGTTTTCCTCCAGAATTCCTTAATAAAGGAATAAAAGCTCCCTGCAGTCAGCAGTCTCTCTGCAGGGGAGGGGGAGGCTTTCAGTTCCCAGAACAACAGGCAGATTTTTTTGTATGTGACAAGGCCACTAAGAGAAAACTTGGAGGCCTGAAAGGTGAGGAAAGGGCTCTGAAGTGTGTTTGGAGAAACTCAGTCACTTAAATCACCATATATTTAACATAATTGTTCCCGAAGGCTGTGAAACCCCTGAATTATTGGCCATCAAGTTTACTCATTATGGGGGTTATCAGTAGTGCCACGTTTAATTTGCTGGAAATTAAGTGCTGGGAGAAAAGGTTCAATTTTCACAGCCATGTAATCTTGTTTTGTAGCACAGACATATAAATACACCCATAAAACTGTAGTGCAGGGGTTGGCTGATACACTACTCTCAGATGCTCCTGGATCCGGTGGAAACATCTGGTGTGAACTCACCAGTGGTTTTTAATGCAAAGGTCCCACAAGCACATGCTTTTAGTTTGAATTACTGATACTTGCAATATCTTAATTAAAAATATGTAGAATAAAATAGAAAGGTTTGCAGTCCTTTGTGTTCTGAAAGCTTTTGTAAAGTGATTAGAGCAAAGAGAATGAAGTTGCAAGGACACCAAATAATGGCAGCTGTCCCAAAGTGAAATCATTGGAGGAGGGACCATGAAAAGCATCAGCTGGTTGGGAGTCCATTCCTTCAGAGCTTTGAAGTTGTAATAGATTAATATATTTAATGTTTCTGTTGACTGTAAAACATTTCCTGCCCAAGGATGCTTGTCCTCTTGCAAGGACTCTGCCTGACCTCTGCCCACCTCAATTCAGTGGCTCAGGGGGGATTCTGCCCCTCTGCCCCCCAGGTGAGACCCCACCTGCAGAGCTGCTCCAGCCCCGGGGCCAGCACAGCAAGGCCATGGAGCTGCTGGAGAGCCCAGAGGAGGCCCCAGGATGGGCAGAGGCTGGAGCAGCTCTGCTGGGAGGGAAGGCTGGGAGAGCTGGGATTGTTCAGCCTGGAGAGGAGAAGCTTTGGGGGGACCCAACTGTGGCCTTGCAGGGCCTGGAGGGGCCAACAGGAAAGATGGAGAGAGACCATTTCCAAGGGACGGAGGGACAGGACAAGGGGAATGGCTTCCCACTGCCAGAGGGCAGGGACAGATGGGATATTGGGAAGGAATTGTTGGCTGTGAAGGTGGGCAGGCCCTGGCACAGGTTGGGCAGAGAAGCTGTGGCTGCCCCATCCCTGGGAGTGTCCAAGGCCAGGTTGGACAGAGCTTGGAGCAACTTCGACTAGTCAAAGGTATCCCTGCCCATGGCAGGGGGTGGAATGGGATGATCTTTCAGGTCCCTTCCAACCAAACTATTCTATGTTTCTATGGTTTTTGTAGTTGGAAGAGCCATAGTTGTGTGGCAGGTAATTAAAGAGCAGTGGGAAGGTTCCTGAAGGTTCCCATGTGCCATAATTCCACCCTATCTTGCCTATGCAGACATTTGCCCTGCGAGATACCGACAATTTTATGGTGTTCCTTTCAACCTCTGTGAGTGAGTTATGGGTTCATTTCTGCAGGGGAGAATGAACAACATTAATGGGACTTTGGAGAGCAGTTTGAGTTTCAGAATGATGTATCCTTATCTTTTGAGGTTCTTCTGTGCTGATCTTTGAAGCAGATATGAAACCATTCGGATGGTGTTTTATAACCACCTTTGGGGAAACAAATGTTTGTAAACATCACTCTCTTTTAAGGCCATAAGAAGCAGCTGCTGCATGTGTTATAGACTTACAGCCACTGCACTTAGACATCCTCATGGTTTCCCCTTTTATCTTCTTATTTTTACCCCAGCTCTTACACAGTGTTTTGCTTCAGATTTGTAAAGACTCTCAGAGTCATGGGGGAGGAAGGAGACCTGGAGATCTTGGGAGTAGGTAGGTGATGATATTACTTATTTCCACTCCTAGGCTACTGATGTGAATTAAATTGAGGTCAGCCCTGGACACAGAGGTTTATTTGATACTGTTGGTGTTGAGAGTATGTACAATTAATGCCTGACCTCGGGGTGCTGCAGCCAAGCAGATTGTGTTGTCTTTGCAGGTTCAGCAGGCAAAGCTGTTCCCCTGCTCCAGCACCTGAGGGAAACAAAACCAGTTCCAAAGGATGCTCCCAATGGTGCCACCAGGATGGTGGGACATTGCTGGGGGCTGACACCCATCTAATTACCTTGGTGTACCTTGAACTGGTTTGTTTTCTCCTTTACTCCCAGTTGCTGAAATCTTTCCCCGTGGTAGCTGTAGATTTAGCCATAAGTGGTTATCTGTCTCATTTCCATCCTCAGTGGGCTCGTTCCTGCTTCATAGCCCTTTGGTGCTGTGGGAAATGAAGGCAAAGGGGAGCCTGGGTGGCACCTACTCTGCAGTGGGGTTGGTGCAGGAATATTTATAGCCAGGAGCTGCATCCCTGTTGGATTTGTGATGCTCTGACAGTGCAGCTGCACTTTCCCCACCTGTGCCTCTCTGTCAGCACAATGGTTTTGAACACTTGAGGCCAGGACAATAGTGGAATTTCTCTTTATATCCTTTCCAGCTCCCTCCTAAGGTTCTATCTGCCTTTCTCTGTGTTGCAGTAGGTGCTGGGTCACTCACTCATGTAACCAAATAGTTTGCTCCCATAAAACATGTTTAATGCACATCAAAATAAGCATTGAAATTGGTTCCAAGCTGAATCCTTACACTTACAGACTCCTTCCCATCCTTTTGTGAGTTGTGGATTGTGAAAGCTGAGGAGCACCACTGCACAGAAGTGCCTTACAGGTTCCTGGGTCTCCTCCTGTATTTGCCCCAGAGAAATTATTTTTCAAATTTATAACATGCTCTTTTTGATTCGTATAGGAATTATTTAGGTGCAAATCCTGTTATTCCTGCCATTAGCAATGCAGCATTAACCCTAGAGGGTAGATGAAGCCTCTGCCCACACAGACTGTGTTAAATCCAGGGAGAGATGATTTGGAATGCCGTAGGGTACACACCCCAAAGGTTGTATTCTACAAATCCTCTTGCTTAATAATCACTTGGTGTGCTTGCCTCCCACATATTGCTTGGAAAATGTTCTCATCAATTCAGTCTGAAGCAAATACGGCGTTTGGAGCTATTGAGCCTCTAAAAATAAGAGTGTATTTTGGGTCACAGAAGTCTATTAAGTGTCATCAGGCTCCCAGTGCTGTAGGATAGTTTGGGGTTCTTGATGTTTGTTTGGTTGGGGTTTTTTGCCCCCAAATCCCTGTATTGAGAGATGGGCTGATTGCAATGGGATGGAGTTCAACAAGGCCAAGTGCAGGTCCTGCCCTTTGGCCACCCCAACCCCCTGCAGCGCTCCAGGCTGGGCACAGAGTGGCTGGAGAGCAGCCAGGCAGAGGGACCTGGGGGGACTGAGGGACAGGAAGCTCAACATGAGTCAACAGTGTGCCCAGGTGGCCAAGAAGGCCAATGGGATCCTGGCCTGGATCCAAACTAGCGTGGCCAGCAGGCCCAGGGCAGTGACCCTTCCCCTGGACTCTGCCTTGGGGAGGCCACACCTTGAGTGTTGTGTTCAGTTCTGGGCCCCTCAGTTGAGGCAAGAGATTGAGGGGCTGGAGTGGGGCCAGAGAAGAGCAACGAGGCTGGAGAAGGGACTGGAGCACAAGTGCTGTGGGGAGAGGCTGAGGGAGCTGGGGGTGTCCAGCCTGGAGAAGAGGAGGCTCAGAGGTGACCTCAGCACTGTCTGGAACTGCCTGAAGGGAAGTTCTGGCCAGCTGGGGGTTGGTCTCTTCTCCCAGGCACTCAGCAATAGGACAAGGGGGCACGATGGGCTCAAGCTCTGCCAGGGGAAATTGAAGTTGGAGAGCAGAAAGAAATTCTTTCTCCAGAGAGAGTGCTCAGGGATTGGAATGGGCTGCCCAGAGAGGGGGTGGATTCCCCATCCCTGGAGGTTTTTCAGCTGAGCTTGGCCGTGGCACTGAGTGCCATGATCTGGTAAAGGGACTGGAGTTGGACCAAGGGTTGGACTTGATGATCTTGGAGGTCTTTTTCAACCCGATCCATTCTATGATTCTATGATTCTATTTATCTCTCAGAAGGTTAGACCTTTGCAAAGAACACATTTTGCCAGCTGGTGTAATTTGCATGGCAGCTCTTCCCATTTCAATGCTCACTCTGTTTATGCAGCGATGTAATTTAAGTTGTAATTTGACACGGGCTTGTTTTTCCCTCACTGCTAAGATTTTGGGCTGGGGAGGTTTGCTCTTCATCTTCACTTGATGAACTAATACAATATTCAGATGCTGTATAGAGCCTGTATTTCAATTTGGCTCATCATTCGGAGAAATGTGGAAAATGTTCCATGCTGTATAATCAAATAATTTAAATTCCACTCGGCCTTGTGCCAAGGCAAGAAGGTGAGTGTTGGCAGTGCTGAGTTCTAAACACAAACTCTGAATTGCATAGTTTTTTAGTAGTTTTAGGAAAATATTGGGGCAGTGCAGGAGGCTTGTCTTGAAGAAGGAACCTGGATTGCTGGGAGAACCAGGGAGAAGAGAGAATCCCTGTCCCAGTTCAGCAAGTGGGACCAGTTTATCCCTGTGTGGGTGTGACCAAAGCTGGGCATTCCAAACCCTCTGGGCCATTGCCCAGCAAGTGTTCCCAATGGCCCATTGGCAGCAGCTGCCCAGGGCACAGCTGAGCCCTCAGGCTGGGAGCTGGCTGGGAAAGAAGCCTGGCAGAGGAGCTGGGAGAACTGCCCTGCAGGGACTCCTTGGCACCTCCACACCCACCTGAGGGCTCAGCTCTGCCCATGGGCCAGCAACCATTCCAAAATCCCCCCTGACTGCCAGAGTCAGATCCCCCAGTGTGGAACTCCCTGCCCTGGGGGAGGCACTGGGGGCTCCCACCCAAACCTGAGGGGAGACAATCTTGGGGGCTGGGGACTTGGGGAACCACTTATCAAACCCAGAGGAGGAGCAGACCCTGGCCAGGAGGAGCCACCACTCTCCACCAGACTGTGCCATCATCTGCACCAACAGGTTTGTCCCTTCCTTTTCCTTTGGACTCGGAGGAACCACGTGGGGCTCAGCACAGGGGCCACCAAACCCCCCTGTGTTTGTGCCCCAGGGGGTGGGTTACACTGCTGGGGTTGGGGGTTAAACCCAATTTCTCTTTGTGTCATTGCATTTATTGTAATATTGTTATTAAATTGTAACTCTGACTTATAATCTCTTCTGTGTTGGATTTGTTTCTCCTCCTGGTTTACCTGTAAACCAGCACAATCCCTCAGTGAAGTGTGAGGGGAGGAAGAGTTGCTTTGGTGGCACCCTGGTTGCCACTGCTTCAGAGGGACATGGGAGCAGGGCTGGGTTAACAGGGGAGGAGGAAGGAGAAGATTCAGAAGATCCATGTGGTGCCACCACTGCCCTGCAGCCATGGGACAGTCCTTGCATTTTTAGGGTGTACTGTCCCAAAACTGGGAGTGTTGTACAGGCAGAGAGAAGTGCAGTGTGCCCTGTCCTGTGCCAGAGCCACGGGTGTGGTTCCCCCTGGGAGCTGCTCACTTTGCTGTGCCCTGACTGGGAGGGTCTCACAGGAGGGACCTGCATGTGTCACAGGGAGAGCTTGGCATGGGGAGATGTTGCCCTGGTGTCTTGTGCCATGGTTCATGCCACAGCGTGGGAAACTGAGCTCAGAGTCCCTGACTGAGAGCAATCTCTGCTCAGCACCAGCTGAAGCATCAGTGTGTTCTCAACATGATTCTCACCCTAAATCCAAACCCACAGATCTGCACCACCTGCTAGGAAGAAAAATAACTGTTCAGCCAAACCCAGGACTCTGGGAGGGCAGAAAAGGGCAGTTTGTTTTCCTTGCATTAGTCTTTGAAGGGGTGGAAGAGAATCACTGGCATGGAGGTGGCACCTCGATGACAATTTTGTGTCCACCGAGCAGAACTCCCGTGAGGCTGTTTGTGATACCTTTAAGTGTCCAGAATAAAATAGAGAAGCAGAGAGAGGGAAGAGTTGATTGCCATTTCTTTTTGTCCAGCAAAGACCCTTGTAGAGGTCACACTTTTCAGTGGCAAAGGCTCTCCATTTTCCCGTTGTGATTCCTACACCATTTCCTATGAGCAGCTGGGGGTTGTGTCCTCAGCCTTTGCCCTTCTGGTAGCACCAGTGGTGGCACCTCTTTGGTGTTTCTCCTTGTTGTTGGGGCTCTAAGGTTTTCACAGAATTTCATGTTTTCTACATAATATTAGTGTTATGTAGAGAAAAAAAAATACATACAGATTCATTCCAGATTTTTTTACTTGTTTTGGGTTTGTGTTAAAAAAGAAGTGGGTTTAGATTTTTGGAGTGTGGTTTTCGTAGTGCAGCCTCTTTTCCTTAAGAAGTTCTTGATAAGAACCAGATTAAGAGAAGAGCTCTCATATATGAGAATGAAATGCCTTGTTTGTTTTAGGCTTGTAATTATTCTCTGTGCTGGTTTTAGAGTTGTAACTGATTTGTAAGCTTTAATAATCATAGTGTGCCATCATACCTTGCAGCATGTTATGGATGAATCCCTCTCTGTTTCCTGCTTGGTGTATCAGCACATTTAATGTGGTTGTATTTCTCATGGTTTAATTAAAACTATTAATTCCCACCATTCCAAATTGCCTGTTCTGGCAGTTCGTGGATGGATGTAAGAAGGATCAAATCATTGTCTTCTGAGAATGCTGGAATTTCCAGGGAAATTTGGGCAGCTCAGGTGGTTTGTGGGAATTTGAAGCCAGTGTGTGTCTTCCTTCTCTATCAGTTATAGACATTTTGTAAAATTACTTTATATGGCATGAGGGCAACGAGAATTCTGTGTCACTGACAAATAAAATGAGTATTTTTTCCCTCTGAATTAGTGGGGAGAAGCAGCCTGAATGACTCCCTGTCTGTAATGCATTCATTTGGCACAGAACAAATAGGCAGTGTGAAATCCCTGCTGCATGCTTGGTTTCCAATTTCACTACATGATGACTTAAAGGGAAAAAAAATCATATAATGTTATTTTGCTGTATTTGAGATGTGGAAGGAATTTTAAGTTCTTTTAAGTCGAGACCACTTTGACTTCGTAAATATGGATCCAAGTTTTCTCTTTTAAACAGAAACAGGGACAACATATTTCATAATATAATTATATATGGCATAATATAATAATATAATGTAACATAGTTCACTGACACAGGTGCCCAGAGAAGCTGTGGCTGCCCCATCCCTGGGAGTGTCCCAGGCCAGGTTGGACAGAGAAGCTGTGGCTGCCCCATCCCTGGGAGTGTCCAAGGTCAGGCTGGACAGAGAAGCTGTGGCTGCCCCATCCCTGGGAGTGTCCAAGGCCAGGTTGGACAGAGAAGCTGTGGCTGCCCCATCCCTGGGAGTGTCCAAGGCCAGGTTGGACAGAGAAGCTGTGGCTGCCCCACCCCTGGGAGTGTCCAAGGCCAGGTTGGGCAGAGAAGCTGTGGCTGCCCCATCCCTGGGAGTGTCCCAGGCCAGGTTGGACAGAGAAGCTGTGGCTGCCCCATCCCTGGGAGTGTCCAAGGCCAGGTTGGGCAGAGAAGCTGTGGCTGCCCCATCCCTGGGAGTGTCCCAGGCCAGGCTGGACAGAGAAGCTGTGGCTGCCCCACCCCTGGGAGTGTCCAAGGCCAGGCTGGACAGAGAAGCTGTGGCTGCCCCATCCCTGGGAGTGTCCAAGGCCAGGTTGGACAGAGAAGCTCTGGCTGCCCCATCCCTGGGAGTGTCCAAGGCCAGGTTGGACAGGGCTTGGAGCACCCTGGGCTGGTGGCAGGTGTCCCTGCCCATGGCAGGGGGTGGCTTTAAGTTCCCTTCCAACCCAAGGCCATCTGGGATTCTCTGAGTGGGACTTGTCCTGTAGTTTATGTGTATAACAAATCCATTCTGGTACCATATCCAGCACTTTTATAGGATTCATTCCCAAGTGTTTGCACATCAAATATTCCATGGAATATTCTGAGGCCTTCAGTGAGATCAGTTGTGGATGTGGGAAATGGGGGATTTGGGGCATTTGAGGGAGGGAGGCAACAAAGTTCCCTGAGTTCCTGTCCCGGGGTCAGGTCTAGGAATGACCTCCTTGGAAACTGTGCCTCGAGTGCCGGGGCACAGAGGGGAGGTTGGATCTTCTCAAAGCTTTGTGGGGGCAGGTGTGGCAGAGAAGTAGTGGCCAAGGGGTCTTGGGAAGCTGCAGTGACCTCAAGGTGGAACTGAAATCCTGGGAAGCATTTCAGAACCATCAGAAGGTTGGGGAAAATGCCCCTTTATTGAAGTTAACAGGTATGTTTGAGTGTGGTCTGTAGAATGAAAACACCAAAATCATCCACACTTCAAAGTAGTAATGATTTTTTTTTTAATGAAAACGTCTATGACACTCAAATGCTATTAGAAAACCTCTGTAGCTTCAGAATTAATTATTCCTTGCCAGCAGCAAAGGCTTAGAGTCACACAGTGATTCAGTAAAAGACACACTTCAGAGCAAAATTGTCCTTTTTGGCTGTTCTACTTACAGCTGCTTCAGCCCAAGCCACGTGGTTTCCATTATAGTCCAAGTCCTCAAATGAGCACCCTGAGCTGCTGCAGAGCTGGGGCAGCACTTAATGCTGTAATAAGGTTACAAAGAGTTGTCCTAGTTCAGCAGGAGGGACCAGTTGACACTGTGTGGGGGTGATCAAAGCTGTGTATTCTACCCCCTCTATTCATTCCCCAAGGACAATGGGCCATTAGCAGCAGCTGCCCAGGGAGCCATTGGCACCTTCACACCCAGCCTGAGGGGGTGTGGCTGCCAATGGGCCATCAACAGTTCAACACCCCCTGGCTCCCAGAGTTAATCACCCACTGTGTGAGTCCCCGCCCAGGGGGAGGGACTAGGTGCTCCCTGAGGGTACATAAGGGGTGGGTAAGACCTCAGGAACTTCTTGTAGGATCCAGAGGAGCAGCAGGACCTCGACAGGAGGAGATCACCACTCTCAGCCAGACCACAGCCCTCACCTGCACCAACAGGTTTTTCATTTCCTTTTGCTCTGGACTTGGGGGAACCACAGGGGTCTCAGCACAAGGGCAAACAAACCCCCTTGGGTTTGTGCCCCAGGACACTGGGTTATACTGCTGGGGTTTGTGAGTTGAAAGCAATTTCCCTTTCGTGTCAGTGTATTTTTTGTATTATTATTATTAAATTTTAGCTCTGACTTATAATCTCTCTGGTGGTGAGTTCATTTCCCCTGCTGGTTCACCTTTAAACCAGCACAAGAGTAAAGTCACAGACAGATGTTAACTCTGGCCACTCTGAATTCTTGATTTGCATTCCCATCTCCTGTGCAGCTGAACTGGAGGTTCTGGGTATGGGGATTTGCTCCTTTGCTGCTCATGGCTGAGGCAGGCAGGTGTGTTGGCAGGTGGAGATGACAAAGGGGTGTATTTGGGGGTTATTTTACTCTCCACCTTCTTGTCCTGCAAAGGCTGGTGAGTTCTGAAAGAGTGTTCCCAGGCTGAATGAGTGATTTGCAAATGGGAAATTCAACATGTACAATACCAATATCTTTTTTTTTTTCTCTGAGAAGACTCTCTGATCCAGCTAATGAAATAGTTATCTCTGCCTTTGATTTCATTGCTTGTTTTGTCAGGTATAATGGGAAAGGCCTACACCATCATTTAATTTAGGTAAGGATGGGATCAGAGGGTCTGTTTCTCAGAGGATAAGTAAGAAAAAATACCGTGTATTATATACTGGATCTAATAGACTGGCTATAAAACATTAGCTGTATTATGTTCATAGTATTTAACTCTGAAGCAGTGAGAGCATCATGTTTGCTAACAATAAAGAATTCATTATAAGGAAATAGGTTATCACAGCTGGATCATAAAACAGTTTTCCCCAATGTGGCATAAGAAGAAATGACACTTCTCAGAGATGGCAGAAAAGTTGTGCTGCACACAAATGGCATCACTTAGAGGGGAGGCATGAAGGGAATGGGATTAGGATGGAAATATGCTTTGCTGAACATCTAATTGCTGCATTAAAAATAAATAAATAAAACTTGGAGCATTTATTCTGAACAGATTCTGACTCCAGATACAGATGGAGCACTCGGGAAGGGAAAACTGCAACCTTTGTGTTCCTTCCCTGAGCTGCCTCTGCCTCACTTTGTCAGGGAACCACACACTGGTTTGGGCTGGAAGGGACCTGAAAGACCTCCCATCACCTGCCATGGACAGAAGCACCTTCCACCAGCCCAGGGTGCTCCAAGCCCTGTCCAACCTGCCCTTGGACACTCCCAGGGATGGGGCCTTGGACACTCCCAGGGATGGGGCCTTGGACACTCCCAGGGATGGGGCAGCCACAGCTGCTCTGCCCAACCTGTGCCAGGGCCTGCCCACCCTCCCAGGGAACAATTCCTTCCCAATATCCCATCTGTCCCTGCCCTCTGGCAGTGGGAAGCCATTCCCCTTGTCCTGTCCCTCCATCCCTTGCAAATGGTCTCTCTCCATCTTTCCTGTTGGCCCCTCCAGGCCCTGCAAGGCCACAGTTGGGTCCCCCCAAAGCTTCTCCTCTCCAGGCTGAACAATCCCAGCTCTCCCAGCCTTCCCTCCCAGCAGAGCTGCTCCATTCCAAAGGCTTCACTCTTGAATTTTTTAAAAATAAAGTTTTTTCATATAGTTTTCATTTTAAAATTCCTCTTGTTCATCCTTTTTTTCCCCCTGGGGCTTGCAATTTCCTTTCTTAGGTGGTTTCCTATTTTTATTTTAATTATAAAATAAATGAAATTTTATTTAGAAAATATCAGGCATATGAACAAGGAAGGTAATTACTTTTCTGGAATGAAGCCCTGTAATGGAGTTCCCATCCCTGGAGGTGTCGAAGGAACAACTGGACGTGGCACTTGGTGCTCTGCTCTGGTTGACAAGGTGCTCGGAGGTTGGACTTGATGATCTTGGAGGTCTTCTCTAACCTAAATGTTTCTATGATTCCATAATGAATGGGAAGAAAGAAAGGCAAGAAAATCCATCTAATGACTTTCTGTAGACGTTCTCTGTCAGTGCCATAGACTGAGGCAGGTTTTTCTTCTTGGGGATGAAGTGGAAGGACTGACCTCTACAAATGCATTGTTGGCACCAGCAAGAAGGTCAAAACTGGACATCAAGCAACATTAACCTGGTACCCACCAAAATTAATGGACAAGCTGTTTCTCCTCCTGATTAGCAGGACAAAAATGTTGGTGTTTAGCAAGAGGGAAGATGTGAGGATCTACCACTCAGATTGATCCCCTCCAAAAATCTAACCCTTGGAAGGAAGTCAGTGACATTCATGAGATTCATCCAGGTGTTATGAGTCATTCTGGGAATGGGAATCCTCAAGAGAATTCTTTCTGAAGTGGCACAGCAGAGTGATGAGCTGGCTGGGTCTGAGATGGTGCCTCTGTCTGTGCTGGTGTGGAGATGGGTGGCCACCAGACCTCAGATGTTGAGTGGTTTCTGTGGCTTCTCTGCTTGGCAGGCAAACACAGCCAATGAAACAGGAGCACAAAAATGCCTTGAAACAAACCCATTGCCTTTGTGCAATCAGCTCTGTGGAGTACTAGCAAAGAAGCAGGAAAAGTAGAGTAACTATCTTAAAAAAATTAGAATCCTTTTGTTGTAATGGACTTTACAATTGCCAGTGGATTATTTCCCCAATTTTCCTCTTCCTCACCAGACAGGAATACTGTGTGAGAAGGTCCAAGTTCTTCCTGTTTCTGTGGATCCCCTTCTGATTCAGTGTCTCAGGTTGAGTGCTCTCCTCCTGGCCTGTTCAGGGGTGAGGAGAGCACACTGTGCCCCAGGGCACCTCCGTGAGGGTCAGGACCAGAGACCTGGGCTGCATCAAACTGGATCCTCGGCTGCTTGGGAGAGGATGCACAAGCTCCACACCCTCCAGCACATCTGCCCATCCATCTGTGAGCTGTCAAGATCCAGGCACACTCAGGCAGTGGTTCCTCAGGTTCTGTCATGTCCTCTGGGCAGCACTGTGCTCTCTCTGATTTTAACCCCCTCTGCAGCCATGGCCAAGTGCTCCTCCAGCCTTCAGCAGTGCCAGGAGTGGCTTTCATTTCACCAGGAGCCTGCTGTGTTGGAAGGGCTATTATCAAAGTACTGTTCTTGGGTCTCTTTACCCACTGAAGATGAGAGCAAGATGAGATTGGGAGATTGATGAACATGTGTGGAGATGTTTTTGTGAAGCAGGAGATGGTTTTTATGCAGGCACTGACAGCTGATCTTTTCCTGCCTGCTCCCAGTCATGTGTGTTGGTGGGAATTCTGCCCTGTGTGTAAGAATTGCTGTGTTTGTTCCTTTAAGGTGAGGAGATTTGTGCATTTCATGGGTAGATGGGACTCTTGGGAGGTTGTTGTTTCTACTCTTTAACCCTGGCTGTAGAGTTGCACCAAGTGGACCCTGTATTTTTTTGTTCAACAGAAATGTAGTTTCACTGAGGTTGGAAAAACCCTCTAAAATCACCAAGTCCAACCATTAACTCAACACCACCATGTCCACCTCTAACCATGTCCTCAAGTGCCACATCCACATGCCTTTTGAACACCTCCATGACTGGGGGCTCCAAACCTCCCTGGGCAGCCCCTGCCAAGGCCTGACCACCCTTTCCAGGCACAAATTCCTGCTGCTGTGCCCTCTGCCCCTGCCCTGGCCCAGCCTGAGGCCGTGCCCTCTGCTCCTGTCCCTGTGCCCTGGAGCAGAGCCCGACCCTCCCCGGCTCCCCCCTCCTGGCAGGGATTGCAGAGCCAGAAGGTGCCCCCTGAGCCTCCTTTTCTCCAGGCTGAGCCCCCCCAGCTCCCTCAGAAGCTCTTGAACCTGATGAATATGTTGGCATGAAGATATTACATTATGTAATACTGGTTTAGTTCTTTCTCTCCAGTTCTCTCCTTTGCATTTCTTCTGCACTGCAGCACATTCCTTAGTCAGAGAACAGGAGCAGGGAATACCCTCCCCTGTTGGGATGCACATGTTAATCCAAGAGCAAGTGAGCTGATGTGAGAGGAGTTTTGTTTGCTTTTACCTTTAGTGATTTATTTAGTATAACCCTAATTAATTATGCAGTGCTATGACCTGTAAGCCTGAAGTTCTCCTTGTCTTTAAATTATATTAAAATTCTTGATGGCAGCATCTTGGCTGCAGAGACATCTCTCACAAACCCATATCCCACTCCAGGGCCTTCCTGCTCCCCTTGGACTTGCTGCCTCTGTGAAGATAAATGACCCAAAGTGGTCAGTAATGCTCTGGATGAGCAGTGCTGGGGCTTCTCCTTGGTGCCCTTGGGCTTTGAAGGTGTCCCCAACCTGAGGACACCTCACAAACCCTCTGGGTTTGCCTTTCTGCTCTTTAATGAGCTCTGCTTTGTGTGATCCCTGTTCAAACAGACTCATGGCCTCTCACTAGCAGGATATTCAGTCTCTTGGGATAAAGTGGCTGCTGGGGAGGATTTGTCTTAGCCAGGAGAGAACGTACCCACTGACAGCGAGGGATTAAACGGTTCTGTTGATGCCAGGGGGAATCCTTGTGGAGAACACCAAAATCAATTGATCCTGAAGCACTCAAGGTTTGCTTTTTTTCATTTCCAGGGCTGTGATCTACTCCCTTCTGACTTTGTTCTTTCCTCTAAAATACAGTAGAAAAAAGCATTAATGAGCAGTGTGGCACAAAGCAATCGGATTATGAACCCCAAAATGTCATCAGATTTCAGGGCATCAGTGAGTTAGGACTCAGATCTGGTGATGTTAAATACCATTCAGTGATTGTTTAGCCCTCAAGGGGCCGAGGGGCATTAGAAAAAAGAATGTAATGCAAGATGTGCCACACTTCTGTTGGTTGTGTGAAATGTAAGAGATTAAGCAGAGCAAAGTCTTTGTCACAGCGTGAGGTGCTCCCAAAGGGTCGGATAAGAGATAATCCCCTCCTACTAAAGCTATATATTTCAGCTCCAACAGCAATCAAAGGCAAGCCTTGAGAGCCTGCAAAAGCCTGCCTGAAAGGCAAAGGCTCTCGGGGTGCTACAGAAGCCCTTTCAAAGTTGATAGGACAAGGATCAAGTCCCTCTTGTTCTAAACACTGCAGGTTGGCTGTTGGGTCTCCTCTGATGCTGTCAGGAGCTCTGTCCCGGGTGGAAGGCTCTGAGATGTCACCTTCTTTACTATCTGTGTTTAAAACAAAATGGATAAATAAAAAGCCCCTCTGAATGATGTTGGTGTGTTTGAGGAATGAAAGGTTTTTGTTACTATTTTACATTTTTCTGTCACTGTGCTGGTTTAAAGATAAACCAGCAGGAGGAATGAACCCAACACAATAGAGATTGTAAGTCAGAGTTACAATTTAATAACAATATTGCAATAAATGCAGTGGCACAAAGAGAAATTGGATTTAACCCACAAACCCAGCAGTGTAACCCACCCCCTGGGGCACAAACACAGGGGGGTTTGGTGGCCCCTGTGCTGAGCCCCACGTGGTTCCTCTGAGTCCAAAGGAAAAGGAAAGGAAAAAGCTGTTGATGTGGATGACGGTTGCAGTCTGGTCAAGAGTGGTGGCTCCTCCTGATGAGGTTCTGCTCCTCCTCTGGATCCCAAGAGTGGTCCCAGAAGTCCCCAATCCCCAAGATTGTCTCCCCTCAGGTGCAGGTGGGAGCCCCCAGTGCCTCCCCCAGGGCAGGGAGTTCCACACTGGGGGATCTGACTCTGGCAGTCAGGGGGGATTTTGGAATGGTTGCTGGCCCATGGGCAGAGCTGAGCCCTCAGGTGGGTGTGGAGGTGCCAAGGAGTCCCTGCAGGGCAGTTCTCCCAGCTCCTCTGCCAGGCTTCTTTCCCAGCCAGCTTCCAGCCTGAGGGCTCAGCTGTGCCCTGGGCAGCTGCTGCCAATGGGCCATTGGGAACAGTTCCTGGGTCTGCAGAGTGAGGGAGGACTCGTCATTTGATCCCTTCTCTCAGGTCAGGGGAGAAACCTTCGAGTGAGGGGCTGTAATTTTGGGAGCTGCCAGAGCCATTTGGTCCTCACAGGGCCATTTCTCAGCCCCTTTTCCTTTGCTGTGGGAATACCTGACAGCTGTTTGGGTTTCTGGGATATTCCTGGGAATGCAGCCGTGCTCTCCCTGCCTCGTGTCAGGGCATGGGAGGGACTGGCTGCTGGGTTGCTGTGCTGGGTCTGAATTCAGCAGCACAGCTGGGCAGTCTGGAAAGGAAAGACAGCTTGGATTTTCCTTTCCCCATTCTTTTCCTCTCCCTTTCCAGTTGTGACAATCCCTCCTGGCAGCCACGAGCCCTCCCTGTCAGACATTGCCCTTCCTTGGGCTGTGACTTTCTTTTTCCTTGTCATGTGCAGCCATGACAGGATGAAATGCAGAACCATCATTAGGCCTTCGAGAGAGACAGATTTTTGAAGCTAAAACCACTTGAAAGATAATTTTTAAGATTCCCTTTCACCTGCAAATTTTTACAGCAAAAACGACTAATTTTGTACTATAAAAGGGACAGGAGAGGTGCAATCCCATGTGACAGCTGCTGTGCATCCCAGATTTAAAGAGCTGTTGGTGGTGATGGCAAGTTTTAAAATGTTCCTAAGTCATGGCCATGATGGGGCTGAGTGATGTAGCAATGGGTGGCCACATTGGAGTGCAATGCCAGGTTATTCTTTGGAAACCACCTACTCTGTGGTGTGTTCCTCCCCAGCATCTGCTGTGCTCTTTGTATGTCATGTCTTTTCTCCTTATTCCCTTCTCTGATTCCTTTGCTTTTCTTTTTCTCTCTCAGTCTTGCAAACCCTGCTGTACCTTCCTGTATTCTTCTGGTTTTGGGACTTAAGTGCACTTTAAGTCTACTGAGGAAGGTGTAGAAGCACCTTTCACCCTGTTCATTGAGCTCTGTGACTTGAGCACAGCATATTATGGAGAGATCTGGAGGTTTAAGTCAAGTGAAAACTTTATAACTGCTGAATATAAAGGAAAAATTTGCAGAGTAACAGAAGAAAAAAAATCTCTTAATGCCTAAGCTATTCTCTATTTGCTCACATGACCATCAGGGAAACACTGAAACATTTAATAACTACCAACTGAGGACACAAATGCACACACAGAACCATAGAATCCCAGAATGGTTTGGGTTGGAAGGGACCTTAAAGCTCATCTGGTTCCAACTCCCTGTCATGGACAGGGACACCTCCCACCAGCCCAGGTTGCTCCAAGCCCTGTCCAGCCTGGCCTTGGACACTCCCAGGTGTGGGGAGATGTTTTAATGTGGATCTGTACAATGAGTACAGACTGGAGGAGAGCAGGGCCAAGTCCTGACCTTGCATTCCCTATGGAAGTTCTGTAGTAATGAAATTCTCCAGGAGAGGAAAAATATGCTTGCAACAGCCCCAGTATTTAACCAGGAAGCTAAAATGTCACACCAGCATGTCTGTTTGTGGACAGTGGGGTTTTCAGTGAGCAATTAAACTGCCTGCTCTGATGCTGAGGGTTTACAGCAGCCACAGTGGGTCTGTGCTTAAAGCACCAGAGGATGTGCAGGAGGAAGGTGGGAGGTCCCAGCTGAGCTGCACAAGTGTATGTGTGTGTGTGTCCCCAGCACATGGAGGTGCTTGGCAGAGCTTTTGTTTGAAGAACATGTTTTTGGCACGAGTTCGTGTTTGCCTGAGTCATGGAGGGAGTTTCTTTCCACGCTGCTGAGTGTCACCAGGAAGGTCTCCTTCCTGATTCCAGTCTGCTGCTTTTGCTTTTCTGCAGCATTAGGCATTCCTCCTCCTCCTCCTCCTCCTCCTCCTGTGCTTCAAAGGCAGTGGAAAGCAGCCCAGAACACCCCAGCTGTGTTCCTTCCTCTCAATTAGCAATCACAAGGCACCCTCAGGACAACTGACTGTTCCTCAGTGGAGGCATTTTATCCCTACCATATGGCAAGCATGGAAGTGCCTGGGGCTTGCTGTCCATGCAAACCACCAGCCAGTCCTGAAAGGTTGTCTCTAAGGCCATGGTGGAGATTTGTCCACAGAAGCCACACATGAAGCCTGTACTTCCTTTTCTCCAGAACCCCAGTGAACTGCAGTGTTAGTGGCATGTTATTACATCACTTGGTGCTCTTTGCTACCAACCTTCTTACGCTCTCATAGAATCCCAGAATCAGTGAGGTTGGCAAAGCCCTCCCAGCCCCTGGAGCCCACCCTGTGCCCGATGCCCACCTTGGCAAAGCCCTGCCAGCCCCTGGAGCCCACCCTGTGCCCGATGCCCACCTTGGCAAAGCCCCGTCAGCCCCTGGAGCCCACCCTGTGCCCGATGCCCACCTTGGCAAAGCCCTCCCAGCCCATGGAGCCCACCCTGTGCCCGATGCCCACCTTGGCAAAGCCCTCCCAGCCCCTGGAGCCCACCTTGTGCCCGATGCCCACCTTGGCAAAGCCCTCCCAGCCCATGGAGCCCACCTTGTGCCTGATGCCCACCTTGGCAAAGCCCTCCCAGCCCCTGGAGCCCACCTTGTGCCCGATGCCCACCTTGGCAAAGCCCTCCCAGCCCATGGAGCCCACTCTGTGCCCGATGCCCACCTTGGCAAAGCCCTCCCAGCTCATGGAGCCCACCCTGTGCCCGATGCCCACCTTGGCAAAGCCCTCCCAGCTCATGGAGCCCACCCTGTGCCCGATGCCCACCTTGGCAAAGCCCTCCCAGCTCATGGAGCCCACCCTGTGCCCGATGCCCACCTTGGCAAAGCCCTCCCAGCCCATGGAGCCCACCCTGTGCCCGATGCCCACCTTGGCAAAGCCCTCCCAGCCCATGGAGCCCACCCTGTGCCCGATGCCCACCTTGGCAAAGCCCTCCCAGCCCATGGAGCCCACCCTGTGCCCGATGCCCACATTGGCAAAGCCCTCCCAGCCCACAGAGCCCACCCTGTGCCTGATGCCCACCTTGGCAAAGCCCTCCCAGCCCCAGGAGCCCACCCTGTGCCCGATGCCCACCTTGGCAAAGCCCACCCTGTGCCCAATGCCAGCACAAAGGCAAACGTGTCCCTTGGTATTTGCAACACACTCACAGAGTAAGTTTGCAGGCAATGTCCCTTTGCAAATTATTGCACAAACAGGAGCTCAAACAATCCCAGGTCACCAGGGCTGGAAAAGCCCTCCAAGGTCGTTGAATCCAACCTTTGACTGATGCCCACCTTGTCCCCCACCCCAGAGCACTCAGTGCCACGGCCAGTCCTGCCTTGGACACCTCCAGGGCTGGGCACTCCAAACCTCCCTGGGCAGCCCCTGCCAAGGCCTGACCACCCTTTCCAGGGACAAATTCCTGCTGCTGTGCCCCCTGCCCCTGCCCTGGCCCAGCCTGAGGCTGTGCCCTCTCCTCCTGTCCCTGTGCCCTGGAGCAGAGCCCGACCCCCTGTCCCGACTCTCCTCTCCTGGCAGGGATTGCAGAGCCAGAAGGTGCCCCCTGAGCCTCCTTTTCTGCAGGCTGAGCCCCCCCAGCTCCCTCAGCTGCTGCTCCAGCCCCTTCCCAGCTCCATTCCCTGCCCTGCACACGCTCCAGCCCCTCAGGATCTCTCCCAGGAGTGCCCAGAGCTGGCCCAGCCCTCGAGGGGTCCCAGCAGTGCCCTGGGGCTGTGGCCCTGCTCTTTTTGATACAAGCCAAAATGCTTATTGCTTACACAGAAGCACAACCTCATTAATTCATCACTCTACAGGAATCCCATTAAACACGAGAACCAGTGTGTTTAAAAGGAGGAAAAGTCCTAGAGAAAAAAGTCAGCTCACTCATGCCTCAAGTATAAAACACTCTGTAACTGGGGATGCAAAGAGGTTGCAGAGCTTGGAGACCTCCATGTAAATTCAGTCTCAGCCTTGTTTTTGTGGAGTGATCAACAACAGCAACAGCAGCAGTTCTGCAAAGCCTTTTGCTTTCCATAATTTGTGTGTGAATTCTGCTAAGGCATCCCTGAAGTAAAGCCCTGTGAACTGAAGAAGTGCTTAATTTGTAAAGGGACAAATTACACAGAGGTGCTTATATTCAGGCAGAAAACTATCTCTGCAACTACCTGGTGGAGAGGGAAAATCTAAAATAAAGATCAGGGCAAGGTATCTCCCTACCAACTTTTCAACAAGTGTGTGAGATGGTCCTAAGGTGTTGTATCAGCTCAGCCACCTCAAATCCCCTTCTGTGATCTTTTATAGCTCAACAGCTCCTTTTTCTAACATTCTTCCTCCAAAACTGGTGGCAGTTTTGGACCATCTCTGCCAGTCTGTCACAGAGGGGGGGATAGAAGACCATACTCATCCATTCAACATAAAGCAATCAGAGCTGGGTGAAACAACCTTTGGAACTTTGGAGAGTGATTTTTTTCCCATGCTGTGTGGTAAAATATTGATCTTAGGGTGTTTTTAAATTTAAATTTTGTTACCACATAAGAGTAAAATGCACAGCTCTCATTTTCCAAAGGATGAAGCTTTTTGAATAGTGCAGTCTACAAATATTTCATTAAATGCTTCCTCTCATCATGAGCAGCACTGGAAATACAGACTTTCCTCTCTAAGGAGATAATACAAGGGTCCAAAGAGGAATAGATAGAAAATTAATTAGAGAGATAATTAATATTCAAGTCACCAGACTCAAGAAATTCACCCTAAAGCATCAGCAGGACTGGCCAGGAGAGCCTGAACTGTTCCCTGTGACTCACCCCTGGGTGTGGAGGGTGACAGGAGGGGTCCCAAAGGACTGAGAAGGGAAATCTCACTGCAGGAATGAGCCATTTAGTAGGTTTGGAGTTTGTTTCAGGTTCAGATATTCCTTTAAAAATTCCCCAGGTCTTACTCACTTGAGGTCACAAGGGAGTTGTGATCTGTGGTGTCACCAGCACATGGGCCTGGCTCTGGAAGCAGCTGGAGACTCACATTCCTGCTCCCACCCAGGGAAGTGTTCCACACCTGGCAAACATGAAACATTAGATGTCATGTACAACTCTTTGTTTAATTCATTGGCTGGTGAGACATCCCAGCCCAGAACTGGAAAGTTGCAGCCAAAGTGGCTTCAGAAAGGACCGGAGGCATTTCCATAAGGACAGAGTTGCAATTCGAAATGATGTTGGCTCAGAAAGAAATGATCTGAAATAATTAAGAGTTATTTTAGTCACAACGAGTGCTTGGCAATACCAAACAGAGAAGGAATGGCTGTGCATAACTAACAGGAGTGAAAAAGGACTGATGAGGGGCAGCTGGGGGAGTAGCACCGTGTGAGGAGACACTGGATGTGTTTGGAATGCCCAGCCTGAGAGGTGCAGCTGAGATGTGGGACAGAAGCTCCACAGGGGGAAAAAGGGGTTACAGGCATTTTATTATTTCTTTCTTGTGATACAAGGAGTAGGATTAACATATTTGCAATGAAATTATCCAGTAGCAGGTTTCAAGCAAGCAGATGCAGGACCTTCCCATCCCCTGGGCAGTGCCTGATCATAGAATCATAGAATGGATTGGGTTGGAAAAGACCTCCAAGATCATCGAGTCCAACCCTTGGGCCAACTCCAGTCCCTTTACCAGCTCATGGCACTCAGTGCCACGGCCAAGCTCAGCTGAAAAACCTCCAGGGATGGGGAATCCACCCCCTCTCTGGGCAGCCCATTCCAATCCCTGAGCACTCTCTCTGCAGAGAATTTCTTTCTGCTCTCCAACTTCACTTTCCCCTGGCAGAGCTTGAGCCCATCGTGCCCCCTTGTCCTATTGCTGAGTGCCTGGGAGAAGAGACCAGCCCCCACCTGGCCAGAACTTCCCTTCAGGCAGTTCCAGACAGTGCTGAGGTCACCTCTGAGCCTCCTCTTCTCCAGGCTGAACACCCCCAGCTCCCTCAGCCTCTCCCCACAGCACTTGTGCTCCAGTCCCTTCTCCAGCCTCGTTGCTCTTCTCTGGCCCCGCTCCAGCCCCTCAATCTCTTGCCTCAACTGAGGGGCCCAGAACTGAACACAACACTCAAGGTGTGGCCTCCCCAAGGCAGAGTCCAGGGGAAGGGTCACTGCCCTGGGCCTGCTGGCCACGCTAGTTTGGATCCAGGCCAGGATCCCCTTGGCCTTCTTGGCCACCTGGGCACACTGGTGGCTCCTGTTGAGCTTCCTGTCCCTCAGTCCCCCCAGGTCCCTCTGCCTGGCTGCTCTCCAGCCACTCTGTGCCCAGCCTGGAGCGCTGCAGGGGGTTGGGGTGGCCAAAGGGCAGGACCTGCACTTGGCCTTGTTGAACTCCATCCCATTGCAATCAGCCCATCCCTCAAGTCTCTCCAGATCCCTCTGCAGAGCCCTCCTGCCTTCCAGCAGGTCGACACTCCCTCCCAACTTGGTGTCATCAGCAAATTTGCTGCTGATGGACTCAATCCCCTCATCTAAATCATCAATAAAGATGTTAAACAGGACTGGACCCAACACAGACCCCTGGGGAACACCACTGGTGACCAGCTGGATGCAGCTCCATTCACCAGCACTCTCTGGGCCCTCCAGCCAGCTCCTGACCCACCAGAGGGTACACCTGTCCAGGCCATGGGCTACCAGCTTTTCCAGGAGTATATTATGGGAGACAGTGTCAAAGGCCTTGCTGAAGTCCAGACAGACACATCCACAGCCTTCCCCTCATCCACCAGGTGGGTCACCTGATCGTAAAAAGTGATCAGGTTGGTCAGACAGGACCTGCCCCTCCTAAACCCCTGCTGGCTGGGTCTAATCCCTTGTCCACCCTGAAGGTGCTGTGTGATTGCACTCAGGATGAACTGCTCCATAACCCTGCCAGGCACAGAGGTCAGGCTGACAGGCCTGGAGTTGCCAGGGTCAGCCTTGCAGCCCTTTTTGTGGATGCTCAGGGGTGTGGAACGTGGCGAGATGGAGAGGTCTGAGAGCTCCTTCCAGTGCCTGAAGGTGCTTAAAGAAGGCTGGAAAGGGACTGCCAAGGACAGGGAATGACAGAACAAGGGAGAAAGGCCTTAAGCTGAAGGAGGGCAGGGTTAGATGGGATATTGGGAAGGAATCCTTGCCCGGGAGGGTGGGCAGGCCCTGGCACAGGTTGGGCAGAGCAGCTGTGGCTGCCCCATCCCTGGGAGTGTCCAAGGTCAGGTTGGACAGGGCTTGGAGCTACCTGGGACAGTGGAAGGTGTCCCTGAGCCTTGTGCTGATCTGTAGGAACCCACTAATATTAGTGGGGTTTTCTCTGTATTAAGGTACAAAAGAATACATGTCAAGTCTTTTTGGGCCACTTGCCATGAAAATAATTTCATGTCTGCTCTTACCGTGCAATAAATTACCCAGAAAAAAAAGGAGAACTAATTAATTTAACTAATTTAACTAAATCACAAATAGTGTGTTGTTTTATTAAGCAGTGCTGTGGTGTAATTAAGAGTTGTTACTGATGAAACACCTTGTAAACACAGAGCTTTTAATTAATAGTAAATTACAATAAAATTAACAAAATAACATAAACAAGCCATGTAAATGTTTTAGAATGACAATATAATTCATCAACTAAAAAGCTGCTTATGTAAACCATTTCCTGTAGTTTGCTGAAATTAATATGTATATAATAATTATAGAAATGGAAATAGGGAAAAAAGTGCATTCTTTTATGATTTTTCAATTCAAAAGACCCCTTTGATGAGAAATAGGGGGTTTTAAGATGGATATTTTTAAATAAATGTTTAAGCCCCAACTTACAGAAAGCAGGGAAAAATATGAAAAGTAAATCTCAATGACACCTTCAAGACCACCTCTGGATTTGACACTTGTTTGTCTTATTTGAATATGAATGTGAACAACTCCTGCATTGCTGAGCTTTAATCTGAGTATTATGTATTAATGCTACAGCTCCCATTCAGTTCTCATTTGCAGGAGTGTCAGGATGTCTGAAACTTATTTGCATTCTTAAAAGATCTGCAGGATTGGATGGTTCACAGGTCCTGGAAATCCCAGAGGTTTTCATTTCTCGTTGTGCATTAAGCAGAGAAATACAAAATCCATGATATCAAAGTGCAGGACCACAGGGGCTGGTGGCAGAAATAGCTCTGAGCTCTTCCAGACCTGGGATCGAATCCTGATTAAAACCAAATCATTTGGAGCAAGTTTTAGCTGAGGACACCCAGCAGCAAGACTGCCAAGGTGTGCAATAGCACTCAGGCCTTGGGCTTCTGTTCCTTGTGAGGCAGTGTGAAAAGTCCTCTAAAAAGATCTCTGGGGTTTAATGGCACTTTGGAAACCACTGAAAATTTAAATAGCCAGTTTTGATTATCTCACAAAAAGAAGCTCTAGAAATAGGTTGTGGTTTTTCCTAAGGAAGTTATGGAAGTTTAAGGATTCAAATTATTCTGTTTGTATCATGCTGCTGATAATACTGTAAGGACCAAAATGCTGCAAAATGGACCTGGTGTGGGCACAAACTGAAGCCCCAATGTCTGAGCCAGAATCAGCTAAGGAAGAGTTTGTTACAAATATCAAAATCCCTTCAAACTCCAGTTTCAGTACCTCAGGCAAATTTGGTCTCTCATGGGTTTTAATATATCAGTGTGACATGTCTTTGATTAATCACCAGTTTCTGTCTTGTCATCTTGAGTGTTGTGTGTAGGCACCTGGTGAGAACATGAGAACATGCAAATGTGTTTGCCATGGAATCCCAGAGAGGGTCAGGTTGGAAGGGCCCACAGTGGGGCATCTGGTGCCACCTCCTGCCCCAGCAGGGCCACCCCAGAGCACCTGGCACAGCTTTGTGCCCACACAGCTCTGGGATATCCCCAGGGAGGAGACTCCCCCCCTCTCTGGGCTCTGCTCAGGGCTGGGGCACTGCCCAGCCAAGAAGTTCTTCCTCCTGCCCAGGTGGCACTTGCTGGGCATCAGTTGCTGCCCGTTGCTCTGGTGCCATGGCTGGGCCCCCCGAGCAGAGCCCGGGCCGTGCTCTGCCCCCTCCCTGCAGGCACTGCCAGCCCTGGGGAGGTCCCTGCCAGGCTCTGCTCTGGAGGCTGCCCAGCCCCAGCTCCCTCAGCCTTTGCTGCTGCCAGAGCTGCTCCAGGCCCTTCAGCATCTGCGCAGCCTGCGCTGGCCCCGCTGCAGGAGCTCCCTGGCCCTGCTGTGCTGAGGAGCCCGAGCTGGGCACAGCCCTGCAGCTGTGCCTGCCAGGGCTGGGCACAGGGGCAGCATCCCCTGCTGCCAGTGCCCTCCTGCTGCCCCCCAGCATCCCCTGCTGCCAGTGCCCTCCTGCTGCCCCCCAGCATCCCCTGCTGCCAGTGCCCTCCTGCTGCCCCCCAGCATCCCCTGCTGCCAGTGCCCTCCTGCTGCCCCCCAGCATCCCCTGCTGCCAGTGCCCTCCTGCTGCCCCCCAGCATCCCCTGCTGCCAGTGCCCTCCTGCTGCCCCCCAGGGCCCCATTGTCCTCCTTGCCCCCAGGGCTCACTGCTGGGCAGGGACACCTGGTTGCCCACCAGAACCCCCAGGTCCTTCTCCAGCAGGTCCCCCCAGCCTGTGCTGGTCCCTGGGGTTCTCCCTGCCCAGGTGCAGGCCCTGCCCTGGCCCCTGTGGAATTGCAGGCAGTTCCTCTGTGCCCTTCTCTCCAGCCTGGGCAGCCCTTCTGAGAGGGGCAGAGCCCTCTGGGCTCGCTGCTCCTCCAGCTTTGTGTCACAGCCAATGGGGGAGGCACCGACCCTGCCTGGCACCAGTGGGGCAAGTCCCACAGCCCTGGGCCAGCACTGAGCCCTGGGGGCACCACCAGTGACAGGCCTGCAGGGAGCTCTAGGTACAGCTACGGAGAGCTTTGAGGGAATTCATAAATGGATTGTCCCTCCATGTGTGTGACCCAGGACAGGGATGGCCTTGGAGAGACCCTTTTGCTTCCAACCAAAGTACTTGCAGATGAAGGAATTGTGTTGAACATTAAAGACCATGAGTTTAGGATTTTGTCTTTATCAGTGGACAGAGGACTGATGGAGGAAAAATAGCTGGGAATAGATATGTTTGGAGCCCTAAATCAGTCCATTGCTAAGGTCTTCTTGAATAGTTCCATTTAAGTGGGAGAAATATTAGCCAAGCCAAACACAGCCCAACAGGCTGACATAAATACTGCCCAGACTGGGGGATGAAAGACTGGGGGAGCTTTTATTCCTCAATAAGCTGCTCAAACATTCTTGGACCTTATTAAGAGGGAGAGTAGGAGGGAGACTTGAGGAGGACAGTGATGAATATGAACAAACATGGAAGAGCAACCATTGTTCAAGAAGTGCAATGTAATTAAGTCATGCAAGTTCATGCCATCCCTATTTCAGAACTCCTCCAGTGCCAGGGAAACACACAGTGTGTGAGTGAGGGATTGTGTCTGGGAATATCCATCTGCTGCTTCTGCCCAGGTTCATTGTGTGGGCTGCGTGGCTGAAACCACAATGAGAAGTTTCTGGTCTAGGGGCAGCTGCAGCTCCACATTTGAGGAGATAAATCCCAAGTGATTCTGTCTCATGCAGATTTTGCATGTGGTGACTCTTGCTGTCAGTTTGGACCTTCAGGATAAATGGATCTGATTGAACTCTGCAGCTGGTGCAGACCCAACAGCCCTTGAGGACTGGGGTTTGAAATGCAGACAGTGGGGTAGGGACCCCACTTCTCAGAGTGGAAAGGCTATTCCCACTTTCTCCTTGGCTGTGTTCACTCAGGTCAACCTGCTGTTATTCACCACCTCCCCAACCTCACAACTGGGCAGCTCCAAGGGGTTTTCCTAAAGTGGGAGGTGTTTTGCCAAATAAACCCAAACCTGTCCCTTCCACTTGCATTGCTGGGATGGGCACAGATGGCAGAGCTCACTGTGCTCCAGCAAGGCTGGGGGAGTGGGAACCTGGGCCAGCACAGCAGGAGGAGCAGCTGGCCATGGGCTGGGACACGTGTGGGGTGGGACATGTGTGGGCTGGGACACGTGTGGGGTGAGACACATGTGGGGTGAGACGTGTGAGGGCTGGGACACGTGTGGGGTGGGACATGTGTGGGCTGGGACACGTGTGGGGTGTGACATGTGTGGGATGGGACACGTGTGGGGTGTGACATGTGTGGGTTGGGACACGTATGGGGTGCGACATATGTGGGGTGGGACACGTGTGGGGTGAGACACGTGTGGGGTGGGACACGTGTGGGGTGAGACGTGTGTGGGGTGAGACACGTGTGGGGTGGGACATGTGTGGGGTGGGAAATGTGTGGGGTGGGACACATGTGGGGTGCGACATGTGTGGGGTGAGACGTGTGGGGTGGGACATTTGTGGGTTGGGACACGTGTGGGGTGGGACATGTGTGGGCTGGGACACGTGTGGGGTGAGACACGTGTGGGGTGGGACACGTGTGGGGTGGGACATGTGTGGGGTGAGACACATGTGGGGTGAGACGTGTGAGGGCTGGGACACATGTGGGGTGGGACATGTGTGGGCTGGGACACGTGTGGGGTGTGACATGTGTGGGGTGGGACACGTGTGGGGTGAGACGTGTGGGGTGGGACACGTGTGGGGTGAGACGTGTGTGGGGTGAGACACGTGTGGGGTGCGACATGTGTGGGGTGGGACATGTGTGGGGTGGGACATGTGTGGGGTGAGATGTGTGGGGTGAGATGTGTGGGGTGGGACATGTGTGGGGTGAGACGTGTGTGGGGTGAGACACGTGTGGGGTGAGACATTTGTGGGTTGGGACACGTGTGGGGTGGGACATGTGTGGGCTGGGACATGTGTGGGGTGCGACATGTGTGGGGTGGGACACGTGTGGGGTAGGACACGTGTGGGGTGAGACATCTGTGGGGTGAGATACGTGTGGGCTGGGACACGTGTGGGGTGGGACATGTGTGGGGTGGGACACAGGTGGACTGGGACATGTGTGGTGTGGGACACGTGGTGGGGTGGGACACATGTGGGGTGGGACATGTGTGGGGTGGGACACAGGTGGACTGGGACATGTGTGGTGTGGGACGCGTGGTGGGGTGGGACACGTGTGGGGTGGGACACGTGTGGGCACTCAGCAGAGCTGCAGCCTGTGAGGACACATGAGCAGTTCCTGTCTCTCTCCCTGGGTTTCTCTCCAAGTCCTTGATGAACAGGAGCATTTCCTAGGCAGGGACTGGCACCATGGTGTCTGCTGTTAGAGGAAAGTCGGTATTAGGAGAGCTCAAGCCTTTCCACCCTGGATCAGCCAAATAAAGAGAAAATATGTTTTTTTACACTTCTCCTCATGTCAAAACACTGGGTCAGTCTGGCATGTTGAAGGACCCATTTTTTTTTGTGCTTTATGGCATCCCCTGAAAGGAGAAAGGTTTCCTGGGGAGGAGGAGCTAATGAAGCTGGAGGAACAAGGCAGTGGCCCTGTGGGACCTGTATGCCCATATTCCAGGGATGGGGTTGTTGAGCCTGAAGAAGAGACAGCTCTGGGGAGACTTCAGAGCCACTTCAGGCACTCCAGGAGAGCTGGAGAGGGACTTGAGACAAGGCATGGAGGGACAGGACAAGGGGAATGGCTTCAGACTAGCAGAGAGTAGGTTTAGATTGGATACACCAAAGAAATCCTTCCCTGGAAGGGTTGGCAGGCCCTGGCACAGGTTGGGCAGTGAAACTGTGGCTGCCCCACCCCTGGGAGTGTCCCAGGCCAGGCTGGACAGGGCTTGGAGCACCCTGGGCTGGTGGGAGGTGTCCCTGCCCATGGCAGGGGGTGGAATGAGACGAGCTTTAAGCTCCTTTCCAACCCAGACCATTATTTTGGGGCTCTACACACCAGGTGAAATCACCACTTGTTGCAATGATCCACCACAGACACCTTGCAATGGGGAATCCTGTAATCTGATGTGTGGGTTATGAACTCTCCACAGTCAAGCTCTCAAAGATTTCTAAAGTTCAGTGCCTTATTGAATTCCCTTTTCTGCTGTGTCTCATTCAACATAAAGCCACACTGGTCTCAGAGGTTCCACACTGAGCAGCTTGAAATCCAAACCTTTTTCTGATGCACTGTGAAAGTTTGAGTGACCTGCATTTAAGAAAACATTGCCTAAAACTTCTAAAAAACTCCTTTTGGATCTTTATTTTTTTCATTAGCTGTGAATTCTTTCATTATGCTTCAGATGCAGTTGTGAGTTTGTGTGGCACAGAGCACAGGGAAAGAAGAGAACTCCTAATCTGGTTATAAGTTTGGAATTTGATGGCTGCTCCTGAGTGCAACCAACCAAGTTCCACCCAGCTATGGGAAACCAGCATTTACATGCAGGAGAAACAGAGGCAGGCATAAATATACAGGAAATGTATTCAGAAAACAAGAAATAATGCAGAAACAAATCTTACATTGACTCAAGTTTACTTTCTGCTGCCAACAAAAATATGACTGAGTTGATTTTCCACAAAAACGTTGACAGTAAATTAAGTTTTCATTGCTCCAATTTGACAGCAGAACTCATAATAGTGCTCTTTTCATATTATCAGCAGTTGATGGAGACTTTTGGAAGATGGTGGTTTTTTTTGAGAGATTCCAGGGACACCACCTGCATGGTTTGTAGGAGAAATCAGGGATATTGATTGGCAAGCCTGGAGCAGATAAGTTGTATTAGTTGTGGAGGATATTGTTGAATTTGTGCTTTTAACTTTTAACATATTTTCAGTTAAAATTAACCCCCTTTTTTTGCTACAAACCAGGGGAACACATGTTTGTATGCAAAGCAGTTCTGGTGCCCCCACCCTGACCCTGCTTAGGGATTTTGGCTCATGAATTTGCCTTGTAGGTAGCCAAAAAAAACTACTGATTAGTCTCTTCAGAAAGCAGATTCTGTTAATATTTCCAGACCTGATCAGTACTCTTTATTTTCTGGAGTTATGGATAAAAAAATTCATAAATTTCTGTGTAAAAATACAAGAAATTTTCAGTGTAAAAATGCAAGACCAGGCTTTGAGGGAAGTGCAGAGATGGAGTTTGATATGGGAGATGATGTAGGAAAATGTAGATGGTGTAAGAGTCCTTTTAGGTACCATTTGCTTCATTAAAATAAAGGGGGTAGTTTTCAAAGCTGCTACAGAGATTAAGGGTTCTTGCCTCATAAAAAATGGGAATTTGCATTTCTTAGCTGCCATAACCCTGCTCTTCATGCTGACTTTTAAACATCCCCTAAGGTCTTATATGAATTACAAAGACTCCTTTGGAAAGGAACAACCTGGAGCCCTGAGGTTAAACCTCAAACTCAGGCCTGGCTCTTACCCCATTGCCACACTCCAGTTCCTGACCACACTGGCTCAATCATGGAATCATGGAATGGTTTGGGTTGGAAGAAACCCTTAAAGATCACTCAGTGCCACCCCCTGCCATGGGCAGGGACACCTCCCACCTGCCCAGGGTGCTCCAAGCCCTGTCCAGCCTGGCCTTGGACACTCCCAGGGATGGGGCAGCCACAGCTTCTCTGCCCAACCTGTGCCAGGGCCTGCCCACCCTCACAGCCAACAATTCCTTCCCACTATCCCATCTGTCCCTGCCCTCTGGCAGTGGGAAGCCATTCCCCTTGTCCTGTCCCTCCTTCCCTTGTCCCCAGACCCTCTCCAGCTCTCCTGGAGTCCCTTCAGGCTCTGGCAGGGGCTCTGAGGTCTCCCTGGAGCCTTCTCTTCTCCAGGCTGAACCCCCCCAGCTCTCCTACCCTTCCTCATAGGAGAGATGTTCCATCCCTTTAATCATCTTTGTGGCCCTTCAGAAAGAAGGAGGAGTCCTAAAAAATTAGAAATGTATCAAAGAATGTTTCAGATTTGCTGGCAGGAGTTGTTCTTCAGGCAGTCATCAGTTGCAGAGCTTAAGTTAGTCTTCAATTACAGCCTTGAAAATGGGATTTGTCAGCACTGTGTTTTAGGTGGTTCCACCAATATGCCATTCATGCTCATTCTTATTTATTGCATTTTGGGTCAATCCAGGGCTTGTTTTGGTGCATGTGGATGAGCTTCCTTTTAGAGGAAACTAAACCAGGAGCCACATTCTGGTGGCCACAAAATGGTCTGCTCCCCCAAAGCTCAGGCTGATGGAATAGGCACAGTCCATGTTGTCATTTCCTAATGCCACATGAAACTAAGAGCTGAAAGCATCTGTCTCTTTTTGTAATGTTAAGTTCCAAATTAATCCCCATCTAAACAGCCTTTCTTGTTTGTAAAACAGCATTCAGAGCTCCAAGCCCTTGATGATTCGAGGAAGAGTGTTCTGCAATGTGAACAACACACAGCATGATGCATCTTCATTACCCAAATGCAAAATGATGATCATTTATCATAAAATCTGCTGACAGTGGGCATTAATCTCTCAGTAAAGAAGTAGCAAACTCAGTTCTCGTGGCATTGCAGTTCATTTTGCTCCTCTCCCTCAACTCCCCACATGAAAAAGTGGCCATTCATTCTCTGAACAAAGTAATTGCAGGCTCAGTGGTGTGGATTTTTGGAGTAGTTTCGTGGCTGTGGATTCAGTGGTGAGCAGAACATGCCCTTGGCCTCCCATCCTGAATCTTACACTCTTTACAGCAAAGAACAGGAGTTCTTTCAGGAGAAAGTTTCAGCAATACATTTCTATGCTGTAAACAATGTTTTACTTTTGAAAAATATGATGGAATACTTGGATATCTTCAGAAATTATGATGGCCAGGCTTCACGAACAAAGATTTGAGAAGGGCACTACCCACACCCTCTGCAAGTTGCTGGTGGCTAAAAAGGCCGATACGGGATAGGCAGGGCCGGTCACAAAGGGCACAGGGGAACGTCTCCCTGGGTGACATTGGCAAGGAACGGTTCTGTCTGCGCTGTCTTTTCTCCTCCAGACTGACTGTGCTGCATTCTCAAAGGAAGCAGCAGCGTCGGGAATGGTCTCCATGAATCCCAATTGGAGGCCAGAGTGGCCCATTGGGGCAGTCAATATGGCCAAGGCTGAGCTGTTGTTTCAGGCAGTCCTTGTATCTCCTCTTCGGGGCTCCTCTCTTGTGGCAGCCGGTGGCGAGTTCTCCACAGAGCACAATCTTTGGGAGGCAGTGGGTGATCCTCCATCCTGGAGACGTGCCCTGGGCAGTGGGTGGGTGATCCTCCATCCTGGAGACGTGCCCTGGGCAGTGGGTGATCCTCCATCCTGGAGACGTGCCCTGGGCAGTGGGTGATCCTCCATCCTGGAGACATGCCCTGGGCAGTGGGTGATCCTCCATCCTGGAGACGTGCCCTGGTCAGTGGGTGATCCTCCATCCTGGAGACGTGCCCTGGGCAGTGGGTGATCCTCCATCCTGGAGACATGCCCTGGGCAGTGGGTGATCCTCCATCCTGGAGACGTGCCCTGGGCAGTGGGTGATCCTCCATCCTGCAGACGTGCCCTGTCCAGCACAGCTGCGTTCTCAGCAGCAGGGCCTCCATACTGCTGACCCTGCCTGTTCAGAACAGACACATTGGGCACATAATCAGACCAGTGGATGTTTAGGATTGAACAGAGGCAGCGCTGGTGGAAGCGTTCGAGGAGCCGCAGGTGGTGGCAGATGACCCAGGATTCAGACCCACAGAAAAGAGTAGACAGTACAAAGGCTCTGTAGACACTGATCTTTGTACTTTTCTTCAGGTGTTTATTAGAATCATAGAATCATAGAATCATAGAATCGATTGGGTTGGGAAAGACCTCCAAGATCATCAAGTCCAACCCTTGGTCCAACTCTAGTTCATTTACCAGATCATGGCACCCAGCGCCACGTCCAATCTGTGTTTAAAAATCTCTAGGGATGGTGAATCCACCCCCTCTCCGGGCAGCCCATTCCAATGCCTGAGCACTCTCTCTGTACAAAATTTTTTTCTGATATCCAACTTGAATTTCCCCTGGCAGAGCTTGAGCCCATCGTGCCCCCTTGTCCTATTGCTGAGTGCCTGGGAGAAGAGACCAACCCCCACCTGGCTATAACTTCTCTTCAGGTAGTTATAGACAGTGCTGAGGTCACCTCTGAGCCTCCTCTTCTCCAGGCTAAACACCCCCAGCTCCCTCAGCCTCTCCCCATAGGACTTGTGCTCCAGTCCCTTCACCAGCCTTGTTGCTCTTCTCTGGACCCGCTCCAGCATCTCAATATCCTTTCTGAACTGAGGGGCCCAGAACTGAACACAACACTCAAGGTGTGGCCTCACCAATGCAGAGTACAGGGGAAGGGTCACTGCCCTGGGCCTGCTGGTCACGCCATTTTTGATACAGAACAGGATCCCATTGGCCTTCTTGGCCACCTGGGCACACTGTTGACTATTGGACCAGACTCTTTTATGGAGTTTTCCAAAGGCTCTGTATGCCTTTGCCAGCCTGTTGTCTGTCTCTTTGTCAATCTTACCGTCTGAGGAAATGACACTTCCCAGACAGGTGAACTGCTGGACTGACTTAAGCTCTGAATTGCCTATGGTGATGTGGGGATGATGGAAGACTTCCTGAGGTGCAGGTTGGTAGAAAATTTCCGTCTTCTTCAAGCTGACTTCCAGCCCCAAAAGCTCAGCAGCCTCTGCAAAGCAGGATGTGAAGTGCTGCAGAGCTGCTGCTGTGTGAGCAACAAGGGCGGCATCATCAGCAAAAAGCAGCTCTGGACAAGGTGATTCAGGGGCTTGGTGTGGGCCTTCAGTCGCCTCAGGCTGAATGGGCTTCCATCGGTACCATATCGGATGGAGATGCCGTTTTCTTCAGAAATACAAACAAAGGAACTGTGTGTTGTTTATTCTTTATTATTCACAGTTGCCCTTTTCTGTGTGTGTGTCTGTATTTATAGAAGAGAGAAATGATTTGGCCAAGCAGACCTGGGGAAAAGTTGTACATTCCCACACACATCTGGAGTCTTGTAAATGAAGCTTTTACCCTTTTTTATTGAGGGAAATTTTGCAGGCTACTTAAATGCAATATTGTTTCTCCTCATAAGATATTTCCTTTGAAGTCAGCACAACATCCAGGTATCTCCTCAAATTTCCATCAGCCCTCAAAGCTGGGAGTTATTTCCCAAATCTGACTGCCCAAGGTGCAGTGTATTTATTCCACCTCAGAGCAAACCACTGGCCCTAAATATCCCTGATCCTGCCTGGGAAGCACAGCAGGTGTCTAATTCCATAACATGCCCCTCCTGTGCTGGTCAGCCTGGAGAAGAGAAGGCTCCAGGGAGACCTCAGAGCCCCATCCAGTGCCTGAAAAGGCTCCAGGAGAGCTGGAGAGGGACTGGGGGCAAGGGATGGAGGGACAGGACAAGGGGAATGGCTTCCCACTGCCAGAGGGCAGGGACAGATGGGATATTGGGAGGGAATTGTTGGCTGTGAGGGTGGGCAGGCCCTGGCACAGGTTGGGCAGAGAAGCTGTGGCTGCCCCATCCCTGGGAGTGTCCAAGGCCAGGTTGGACAGGGCTTGGAGCACCCAGGGCTGGTGGGAGGTGTCCCTGCCCATGGCAGGGGGTGGCACTGAATGGGCTTTAAAGTCCTTTCCAGTCCAAATCCATCTGTTATTCTGGCAATTAAGAGCCCTGAGAAGAAGTTTGGTTCTTTTCTTGGCTGAGTTGGGACATTCTGTACCCTCTGGGTGGTTGGGTTCTGTTGGTCCATCACTTACAACGCTGAAGTGAAGCAGGAAGCAGCAACCTGCAGAGTGTCTCTGCTTCCTTGGCATTGTCCCAGGGGCTGACAGGTGCCCTGTGGGCAAAGACCTGCATTTTGGCAAAAAAAAAAAAAAAAAAAAGGGAGGTGAAATGAGCCCAGCAAAGTACAATTTGATTTTATAGCCAACCAGTAGGAAGTTACAGTGTGTCCCCTGCTCTCCTGGGTCTCTCACTGCCCATGAGGAGCCCTGGGCTCTGCCCCGTGCCCACCAGGCTCTCCTTGGCACAGGTGCTGGTGTGTTTGCCCTTGGAGCTGGGAGAAGGGTGCAGCCTCCAGCCCAGTCCATGCCTGGAGGCCCAAATCCTTGTGGAACTGCCCCTGGGCATTCCAAGTTTCCCCATGGCATGGTCTCACCTGGGCAAACACTGGAGAAAGAGCCCCCAGGACACTCCCAGTGCCTCAGTTGGGTTCTCCATCCCAGGGAGGACTCACACACACACAGCAAGAGGATGGAAAGTGCCAGTCAGGGATTTTACTGTTCAATGTTTTAGGTTGGGGGAGGGCAGAGAATGTGTTTGAGTCTGAACAAATTACAGATAAGTGTCTGATGTGTTTTAGGGGAGGTGTTTGATAAGAATAAAAATTGCTATGAATTTTTCCTTGCTTCCTGAGTTGACAGCCTTCATGAAAATATGTAAACTATTTTAATGAAAACCTCAGGCATTGTTTTCTTGTTATTTTTCCTATTTGAGGCTGCATTTATCAGGAATAAAGCAGCAGATCTCAAAAGCTTCGTATTCTGCTCTTCTCTGTTTGTTTGGAAGGCAAAAACTACCTAAATAAAGGAAAATGTGATATCAGTTGCTCTTGTTAATCACTAATTAAAATATGAACAATACCATTAATCTCCTATTTTATGCTTTCCAGGTGACTGACATATAATCTCCACAGCTATGGCTGAGAAGTGCAGTTAAGGTACTGTGATAATTTCCCTTTTAATAGGAGCATGTTTTTGCTGCAAATGATTTCCAAAATACTCTCCCCAGTAATCTCTTTAATAACCTGCATTCCTTGAGGCTGAGTTTGACTCTGGGTGGCTTTTTTTTTCCTCTTTAATTTGCCACTTCTTCCACTGCACTTCCTGAATACTACAGGAGTTTTTTTCCCCTTGCATTCCTGATCTTTTCATTTTCTGGGTTTAAATTCAGTGCCACTGCACTTCCTGAAAACAAGATGATTTTTCCCCCTTGTATTTCCGATCTTTTCATTTTTCTGGGTTTAAATTCAGTGCCACTTTGTCCACTGCACTTCCTGAAAACAAGATGATTTTTCCCCCTTGTATTCCTGATCTTTTCATTTTCTGGGTTTAAATTCAGTGCCACTTTGTCCACTTCACTTCCTGAAAAAAAAAGATGATTTTTTCCCCCTTGCATTCCTGATCTTTTCATTTTCTGGGTTTGAATTCAGTGCCACTTTGTCCACTTCACTTCCTGAAAAAAAAAGATGATTTTTCCCCCTTGCATTCCTTATCTTTTCGTTTTCTGGGTTTAAATTCAGTGCCACTTCACTTCCTGAAAACAAGATGATTTTTCCCCCTTGTATTCCTGATCTTTTCGTTTTCTGGGTTTAAATTCAGTTCTGTTTTAAGATGTGTGTGTAGACCCACAATGACAATAATGTTCCATGATCTGCTTGGGGCTCAAAGTCATATCTTTGAAACGTTAACTCCAAAAATGCTGTGGGGAAAGGGTGGCATTTCCATCCTTCTGGAATTCTGGCTGCTGTCCACTCCATGGCACTGAGGATTTGGGGAGTCCCAGGGTGGGAATGGCTCAGCAACCCTTGCTGGTCCACAGGGAAAAGAGGGTTGGTTTGGTTGGAAATGCACATCTCCTGGCCAGAATTGCCTCTCTCCGAGTCATGTTTCCTCCTGTGAATTCCAGCTGGGATTTCAGACTGGGGGGAGGTGGAAATGTGTCAGGTTCCCTCTCCTGGGCACTTTGCACTGAGCTCAGGTGGCAACATGAAATGCAACCAAAAAAGTGTTTTCTTTCCTCAGCTGAAGACTAAAAACTGAATGAATAATGTTTAAAGTTGTTCTAAAATGACAACAATTGTCATGGCAGAATTTCCATTCCACTCCCCTGTCGGTTTGATGTTACTGTTGGAGTAATAAGCTGGAATATCATCCTGGAATTCCAAAGGCTCCTTTCTCTTGGGAGTTTTTGTTGCTGAGTCTGTGTGGTTTATTTGAGGACGACTAAAGGATAGGAAAGCTCTTGGTTTGTTTGCTGCTTCCTTTGGAGAAACCAAATACATTACTTTTCCCAGTTTGGTCTCTGACAAAAACTTGGAGTGTTTATTTCCATATGGAGATAATGGACTGTGATGTGTGAATACTGTGCAGGAGAGATCCTGAAAAGCACTTGCAGGTTGGGTCATTCCTTAGGTCAGGTTGTGAACAAAGAGCAGTCAAGAAGGTCCTGAGTGAAAAGTGGGATAAAAGGCAAGACTCTGCTCAGAGGTGATTTTATCTCACCATGGGGATGGTTCTTTTTGCTGAGACAGTGCTGAGCTCAGGGGTAGGGAGGGGCTTGAGCTGTTCAGATTTATAGGAAGCATTTCCTCAGCACAGCTCCCGAAGGAAATTGTTATTTAAAGTGCAGATGGAGCAGATTAACACAGGAATTATGAGAAGCTGCCTAAGGCAGATAAGGAGCTGGGGAGAGAGGAGACTGGAAGGGGATGCACTGAGAGGTGAGCTCCAGATTGCAGGGAGGTATTGGGAGCATTCCTAAGGGACAGCTGCTGTGACCAGCCCTCTGTAATTCTTCTTTAATAACCTTGGCACAAGGGCTTTGATAGAGTTTTTTAAACTCCTGTAATGCTGTGAAGGACAGAATTATTCTACAAAAGGAGGCTGTTGGCTTTGTGGATTAGTGTTGCCAAGGCAGGATAAAATTTGATAATCATAAGCACATTCTGGTAGGGACCAAGAGCAGGGGGTTGCTATAAACAAGAGTTTCAGCATATGGGAGTTCAGCTGGGTTTAAAAAGGTGTTTGTTTGTAGCACAGAGCTGAAGCTTTCAGCACTACAACATTTTCCAGAACACCTGCTCAGCCAAGAGCTGTGATTTGCCCTGAAGAGCTGAGAGCCTGGGTATGCTATAAAGTCAGAATAAATAAACCTTTAGTTTTTAAATACCAGGTTCTAGTCTTACTCTATTGGAAGTGTTTGCAGGTGTGAAGCCTAACCCTGCCTGAGGAGGAGGAAGGTGCCAGACTGCAGACACTCAGGTTGCTGTAGCAGCTGAGGAGCTGATCTTCATCTAAGCAGCCCATCCTCCTCCTCCCCACCAAAAAATTCCCAAACAAATAAATAAACTGGCCCCAAGCCAGTGTGGATCTCAGACACCAAGTGAGCAGCCCTGTTCTCTGAGCTGAGACTCCTCAGCTGGGGTGGGGGAGCTGGAGCAGCAGCTCAGCCACAGACGCAGAGCTGGTGGCAGAGCCATCTCTGGAAGGAGAGGATGTCCAGGAGGAATGGGAGGGATAAATGGCACAGTTTTGGCTACAGGAGGGAGGAGTGGAGCAGGAACTCACTGTGGGTCACATCAGCCTGCTCCAAAGGCAAACTGGTGTGGGCAGGGCTCATCCCAGCTCACAGAAGAACCAGCACTGGTGTGGAGGTCCAGCTTACTGAAATGTGTGTCCAGATCTACTGACACCTGCCCCACGTGGGGCTGGCCAGGAGGAGAGCTGGGTGTCCTCAAAGGCAGTTTCCTGCAGGAATTCAGGAGCTCTAAAGGGTCACTGACACACTGCCCTCATGGGCATCTCTCAACAACCTTTCCTCTAGTTGAAGAATCCTAAAACTTCTGAAGAAGAGGGAAAAGAGGGGGCATTTTATCATAGAATCATAGAAACACAGAATGGTTTGGGTTCAAAGGGACCCTAAAGCCCATCCCATCCCACCCCTGCCATGGGCAGGGACACCTCCCACCAGCCCAGGAGACTCCAAGCCCTGTCCAACCTGGCCTGGGACACTCCCAGGGATGGGGCATCTTAGCACAATCCAGAGCAGCAGCCCCAGAGTCATACCAAAATAACCTCATGGCAGTAAAAAGGAGCAGATGAACCCCAGAATGGGCCCTCATCAGTGAAATAAGGGGCTCTGTGGCTGAGGATTAGGGATCAAAGCCAAGAAGATGAGAAAGAAAGTAAATGTTCTGCAGATCAGCAAAAAAAAACTGGTCAAAAGATATGCAACAGAAGGTAGGACTAACTGAGGAGTTTTCTGAGTGAGAGGATGACAGCAGGACAGTCTCCAAAGAACCTGTGCACAAACCTGTGATACTCAAGTGACAAATGAACTGCAAAAGAGACAGAGTGTGCTGCTTATTCAGAGCACTGAATCCGAGTGCTGACTGTGCAAACCTGCAGGAGAACTGAGCAAAGCAAAGTGCCTGGGCAAGGCTGTGCCAGGTGAATTCCTCTGGGGTGGGTGCAAAGGGAAGAACACAGAAATCCCACTCATAAGGTGATGGGTGCTGAGCTGAGCAGTGCCACCCACCAGCCAAAATGTTGGGCGTACAAAAGATGGTTTTCTGAGGATCATCGTAATAGAATCTTCCTAAAATGGCTTGGATTGGGCAGGGGCACCTTCCACCAGCCCAGGTCACTCCAAGCCCTGTCCAAGCTGCCTTTGGACACTTCCAGAGATGAGGCAGTCACAGCTTCTCTGGCAACCTGTTCCATGTTAACTTTAGTTATGGAAGTTTCATGACAGGACAGAAAAAAATGCAAAGACTTTTTATTCAGGCAGCAAGTGTTTGGGGGCCAGTTGGTTCTTGAGGGAAATTCTCCCATGGGATGAATGTCTCTGCTCTTCCTTAGGGGCTGCTCCTTTCAGGGAGGGACTGCTGGGCTTGATGGACCCTCCTGTGAAGGGCTGATCGTGGCTTGTCATGGATCTTAAAGTGGGAGGAGCAAGAACTGCAGTTGATGAAACTATTAAAAAATCCCAAACTGTTGAAAGGAATTTCAGGCTGTGCCTGGTGAGGAGGAAGAGGGAAGTGTTTGCCCAGTTGTTCAAGGCTCACACTACCTGTTGTGCTTTGGTTACTTGTCCTCAGATGAAGATGGATGTAAACTGGAGAGTGGAGAGAAGGATCAATCATTGCATGATGTGCCTCCTTCCCTCCCACGTGGCTGAGTGGGGTTGAATTGCTTTTGTAGCAAAAGGAAGAGATGTTCAATTTTTAAAAAATACATGGAGGGTTCAAATATGAGGCAATAGAACCTGCTAACATGGGTAGAAAGTCTTGAGTGTGTCTTGAGTACGTTCAAACTGGAAACTGGAACAAGACGTGTTAACCAGAGAGATGAAATTCCAGGAGGACTTTGCAAACACAGCTGGGACACAAACCCACGGTTTCCTCAAGAGCAATTTCGTGGCAGGGATGAGATTTCTGAAGCCCACCTGCAGTTGTCAGGAGCAGCTTGGAACACCAGCAGCTGGGCCCCCAGTCCATGGGTGTCCCCAGGCTTTGAAGAAACCAGACTTGAAGGATCTGTTGGGTGTATTTACTCTTGCACAGTAATACTGTGTTTGATAATTCCTCTGCCTTGACACTTCACAAGGTGCCTCAGGAGCCCACGAGGACCTTTTTACCTTGATGTTTACTTGATTTCTGGGAGCAGCTTGGAACACCAGCAGCTGGGCCCCCACTCTGTGGTGTCCCCAGGCTTTGAAGAAACCAGACTTGAAGGATCTGTTGGGTGTATTTACTCTTGCACAGTAATACTGTGTTTGATAATTCCTCTGCCTTGACACTTCACAAGTTGCCTCAGGAGCCCACAAGGACCTTTTTACCTTGATGTTTACTTGATTTCTGGGATGTTTCCCTTCCTCCAGCATAGCTGGATTGGTATTGTGGAGTTCTATGGATGTTTTCCTGGGGTGTATTCAGCCACCTCAGGCTTCTGCAGTGTCAGTCAGACCCTCCCCTTTCCTACTCCACTTTTCCCAGCATATACTGCAATTTTGGAGACTTTCCAGCTCATCTCCTAAAGATCATGACTTGGTTGATGTTGCAGTGAGCAGTGGAAGCTGGAGATAAATGACTCAGCCACAGTCTGCTGATGCCTTGCTGCTGCTCTCTGGACACCCCTGGATGGGTGAGCATTTCCCACAGAGAGGTGGCTGCTGACACTTGGATGCAGCAGCCTGAAGTTTTCTGCAGGACACCAATGGTAGATCTTTTAGGGTCTCAAATATTTGGAGACATATACAGCAGAGATGCTAAAAGTCCCCAAGTCCATTCTGCCATTTTAAAGCAACTTACTTATAGAAATAAAGTAATGGAGATCTCTTATGAAATAATGAAAAAGGGAGACTAAAAGGGTGTTATGAACATGAGACCCCAAGTCATGTGAACTAACACATTTTCATCAGCTTGTTTTTTATAGCAGATCTACAACAGAGGAAAATATCTCCCTGTCCTGAGGGGTGTCATTGCAAGTCCAGGACTGAAAAACTCATGAGGACTAGAAACTATTTTTTTCTTTCTTTGTTTTTTTGTTTTCCAGTGAAAGGAAGCTGTAATATTGTGGGCATTTTAAAAACAAACAGGAAACTGTACACATATAATGAGATGAAAAATGGTGTCACTGTCAGCTTATATCTAGCAGGACCCTAAAGGACAGATGTTCTGGGTGAACAGACATCCATTAGAGCATAGTGGAAGGGGGAGGTTTTGAAAGGTAGCCAGAACCTACAGATGGAAGCTTTAAATAAATAAAAATCAATTTCTGAGTAGCCAGTACAAATAGTGCAGGGAATATGTAACAGGTCCTGGAGGGTTCAGCCCAGCAAACAAACACTCCTGTGCATCCTGAATGGATGGGAAGGGCTGGAGCAGCCTTGCCATGGGATTGGCTGACTGGGAGCCTGGGCTGGTTTAAAGGTAGACTGGTGGAGAAATGAACCCAACACAAAAGAGATTATAAGTCAGAGTTACAATTTAATAACAATATTACAATAAAGGCAATGGCACAAAGAGAAATTGGGTTTAACCCCCAACCCCAGCAGTGTAACCCACCCCCTGGGGCACAAACACAGGGGGGTTTGGTGGCCCCTGTGCTGAGCCCCACGTGGTTCCCTTGAGTCCAAAGGAAAAGGAAGGGACAAACCTGTTGGTGCAGATGATGGCACAGTCTGGTGGAGAGTGGTGGCTCCTCCTGGCCAGGTTCTGCTCTTCCTCTGGATCCAATGAGTGGTCCCAGAAGTCCCCAAAGCCCAAGATTGTCTCCCCTCAGGTTTGGATGGGAGCCCCCAGTGCCTCCCCCAGGGCAGGGAGTTCCACACTGGGGGATCTGACTCTGGCAGTCAGGGGGGATTTTGGAATGGTTGCTGGCCCATGGGCAGAGCTGAGCCCTCAGGTGGGTGTGGAGGTGCCAAGGAGTCCCTGCAGGGCAGTTCTCCCAGCTCCTCTGCCAGGCTTCTTTCCCAGCCAGCTCCCAGCCTGAGGGCTCAGCTGTGCCCTGGGCAGCTGCTGCCAATGGGCCATTGGGAACAGTTGCTGGGCAATGGCCCAGAGGGTTTGGAATGCCCAGCTTTGGTCACACCCACACAGGGATAAACTGGTCCCACCTGCTGAACTGGGACAGAGCCAGAGCCAGCCATCCTCCTGGGCAAGAGGAATGTCAGGGCCCCAGGAAGGAGTAAAGACTTTGCAGAATTTGGTTTTTTGGACAGTGCCCCTTCTTGTCCCTGCTGCTTTAACAGGAAGTAGTTTGGGGGTGCTCCATCCCTCTCGAGCCCTTTTGCCCATTGCAAAGATCAGTAAAGGCAAAAGGAGAGGGAGGGGATGCAGAAGGACATTGTGTGTTTGAGTGTAGCAGGTGATTAAAGATGGTTAAAAAGAGTCATCCCACACAAAGAGTTTTGGGATTATTCATTTTAATAAACCAACCACAAAACTCAGAAGAATTTTAACGTCCAAGCAACAGCCAAGATTTTGTTCACTTCCAAAGGAACCCCACACTGGCATCAAGAGTCCACTTAATTGTGCTGGTTGTGAAAGAGAGAACAACTGTGCAAAGGGAATGGTGAAGCTCAGTGTGGCAAAATTGCCTTCTGTCCTGCTCTAAGAACAGAAGGAATTTTGCATTGGACTCTGAGGATCAGGAGCTTTGTGTGAGGACAGATCAAACTGTGGTTTTCCTGGCAAATACAGCTGCCCTTCTTTGGAACATGAATGCAACTTTCCTGTCTTTGTGTAGCATTGCATACCTCAACTCCTGCCAAAAAAAAAAAAACAAAAACCAACAATAAAATGCAAACAAAAGCCCACACTAAATGAAATTTTAAAATTGCTTTCAGAAAGAAATTATAGAATATTCCAGTAGGAGAAAAATGGTCTAAAGATCTCTTTTCATGTTCCACTCACAGCTGTCCTCCTCCTGTTTCAGGCCAGGGGCAGGCTTGTTGCCACCATGAGCTGGAAACCCAGTCCTGTAGCCCCTTACACATGAAATCCATGGGAACTCCAGTGCCCCCCAGCAGGTGGGCAGGTGGCACCAGGCTGGGGGTGCAGTGACACACTTGAAGGACAGAACCATCCAGAGGGACCTGGACAAGCTCCAGAAGTGGCCCCGGGGAATCTCAGGAGGTTTAACAAGGCCAAGGGCTGGTGCTGGGTCAGGACAAGCCCCAGGATCAGTCCAGGCTGGGGATGAGCAGATGGAGCAGCCCTGGGAGAAGGACTTGGGGGGGCTGGTGGGGGAGAGGCTGGACATGGCCCAGCCCAGAAACCCCCCGTGCCCTGGGCTGGTCCCACAGCGTGGGCAGCAGGGCAGGACAGGGGGATTCTGCCCCTCTGCCCCTCAGGTGAGACCTCACCTGCAGAGCTGCTCCAGCCCTGGGGCCAGCACAGCAAGGCCATGGAGCTGCTGGAGAGCCCAGAGGAGGTCCCAGGATGGGCAGAGGCTGGAGCAGCTCTGCTGGGAGGGAAGGCTGGGAGAGCTGGGATTGTTCAGCCTGGAGAGGAGAAGACTCCAGGGAGACCTGAGAGCTCCTTCAGTACCTAAAGGGGACTTAAAGAACAGAGGGAGAGGGACTTCTATGGGCAGATAGTGTCAGGCAAGGGGCAATGGTTTTAAAGTGAAAGAGAAGATATTTAGGTTGGATACATGGAAGGAATCCTTCCCTGTGAGGGTGGGCAGGCCCTGGCACAGGTTGGGCAGAGAAGCTGTGGCTGCCCCATCCCTGGGAGTGTCCAAGGCCAGGTTGGACAGGGCTTGGAGCACTCTGGGCTGGTGTATGAGCAATGCCCATGGCAGGGGATGGAGCAAGATGGCTTTAAGATTTTAGTGATTCTATGAGCCCATGATTTCTGTCCTGTTTTCCATTCCCTTAACAGCTCACTTGCTTTTTTGCATCACAGCTGTGCAGTTACACAGCACCAGGAAAATGTCTGTATGTGCTGGGTTTCACCTCTCTCATGTTTTTCCAGGGTAAAAAGCACTGACATTAGAGAAGCTAATTTAGAAATCCAACATATTAAATAAATGCTTACTGCTAAACATTTTGATAGGAGGTTGATGCAAAAGGCAAAAGTGCGTCATAAACCAAAGATTTCACATTAATTAACAGAGAATGGAGAGGACTTTGTGTTTCCATGTGCTAAAAACCAGTGTGAAGAAATTATTTTAAACAACTTGCAGCTCCTTAGTGAAACCTTGAACTGACTTGGTTTAATAAAAGGCTCTGCCTTTTTGTTCTCTGGAGTCTGACAATTTGGGTGATCTGGGAATCAGTTTCCCACCATGTCCTGTGCCATTAGGTGTTCTCTTTTAGCAAAGTATGGGATAGGAGTGCCAGGTGACTGGCCAGGTTTGGTTTGGTGTCATTTGGTTTGGTTGGGTTTAGTTTGGTGTGGTTTGGTTTAGTTTGGTTGGGTTTGATTAGTTTGGTTTGTTGCGTTGGTTGGGCTTGTTTGGGTTGGTTGGGTTGGGTTGGTTGGATTGGGTTGGTTGGGTTGGGTTGGTTTGGTTGGTTTGGTTGGGTTTAGTTGGGTTTAGTTTTGGTTGAGTTTGGCTGGGTTTGGTTTGGTTGGGTTTGGTTTAACACAGCATCTTCCACCACAACATTTCACTGCTCTTTATGGCAGACTTTGCTATGCTTAAGCTGCATTATGTGAGTGGGGCAGAATGGCAGGACCTGGACATGAGCCCAGGTGTGCCCAGGTGGGCAAGGAGGCCAAGGGCACCTGGGCTGTGCCAGCCATGGGGTGGTTGTCCCTGCGCTGGCACTGCTGGGACCCCTCAAGTGCTGTGCCAGTTCTGGGCACTCCTGGGAGAGACCCTGAGGGGCTGGAGCATGTGCAGGGCAGGGAATGGAGCTGGGAAGGGGCTGGAGCAGAAGCTGAGGGAGCTGGGGGGGCTCAGCCTGGAGAAAAGGAGGCTCAGGGGGCACCTTCTGGCTCTGCAATCCCTGCCAGGAGGGGGGAGCCAGGACAGGGGGTCGGGCTCTGCTCCAGGGCACAGGGACAGGAGGAGAGGGCACGGCCTCAGGCTGGGCCAGGGCAGGGGCAGGGGGCACAGCAGCAGGAAAAGTAATTTTCATAGCAAGGGTTGGCATTGGAGGGGGCTGTCTAGGGAGGTAGTGGAGTCCCCATCCTTCCAAGGGTTTAAAAACCATGTGGATGTTGCACTTGAGGACATGGTTTAGTGGTGAACATGGTGGTGGTGGTGTTTGACAACTGGACTTGATGATCTCCAATGTCTTTTCCACAGCTTTAATGTGATTTGGTGATTCCATGACCTCCCTTGTGCTGCCCAGCTATGTGTGTTAGTCCCCAGACTGGCATGTTCAAGCAAGCTTGAGGGCAAGACTGTCCTTTGTTACAACCAAAATGACCTTATTCTTCCGAAACCAGGATTATTTTTCAGGAATTGTGTCGCAGTAGCTGCATTGCTGTTGTTTCCCTCTCTAAGCAGTGGCACTTGCACATTAAAAATGTGTTAGTGCAGTGCTGTTCTCTTACTGCATCTGTCTCTCCAACTAACCCTGATCTCTCCAAACACAGATTCCCCTTATTTTCACAGTGCTCTGCATTTTCTGGACTAAAACAATGCCATAAGGAACAAAATGTTGGTGACACTGTTGATCAAACAGGAGCCCAGTGGGAGCCACCAGCAGCACCAGCAATTACAATTTATTAGACATCTCTTCTTAAACAATTGATGTTCTTACACATGATGTTATGGGTTTGCTAATAGGCCACATATCTTATTTATGCATCTCCCCCTCCTTTCCCTACACCAATGGTTGTGTTCCAAGCCCATGCTTTTGCACACAAACAGGATCATCATTTGGAGCTAATCCAGTTCACAGATTCTCAGTCAAGCAGCAGCAGGTCTGATTTGAATAGTCAAACTGGAAGCCTCACACTGTCATTAGCCTTCCATCAGTGCTGTTCAGGTTCTGTTCAGAGTCTGAGCTCATATAAAGCTCTTCTGATAACCCAGATCTTCCTTCCTGCTTGGGCTGTGTAGTTTTATACATGGGGAGCCCCAGTGTCCATTTTACCATGATGTGATCAGTACTTATTGGGGATTGCAAGAAGAGAAGTGAGACAGAGAAATACTAAGGAAAGTACTTGTGGTTTAATTCTATCCCACCCCAAACCAGGAGAGGATTTTTTTAAGCACATTCGAATGTAGGGGCCAGTAAGGGAAATTCCTGCATGGAAGTCAGAGTGGGATTTGCAGTTTTGGTGTCCCCAGAAGGAGTGGCAGCCAAATCTGGGATTGCTGCCTGAAGACATGAACACTCTTTGGACAACGATGCTCTGACATGCCTGACTTTATTCCCTGTATATATTTCTGTCTGTATGATAACAAACCAAAACCTTTGGAAGGTTTTTATTTGATCTCAACTGAGGCCAGACTTTTCTTGGTTAAAATCTTCCATTTTTATTTCTGTGGGTACTTTAAAAATCCTCCCTGACATGAGAGTAAAATATTTCCACGGTAAGAATAAATAACATGCACACTGACCTTTCAGTCCCAAGGAGAGTGTCTGCTCAAGAGCTTCACAGCTCCCTGCCTCGGTGCAGGCTGACATTTGCAAGGGTGATAAGTTGGTTATTTGGATGTAAATCGGCACAGAAGGAAAACCAGTCCCAATAGTTGTGATGGGTTCACTTTTTTTTTCAGTTTCCTGTATTATAATGGACAGTAGATCACACAAAGCCATCCTGGATGCACAGTTTGAGTGGGGGCTGCTATTGTGTGTGAGATCTGGAAAGAGAGAGAGTTAAAATCTAATTGATTAAAGAGAAAAAAATAAATAAAAGCTTCTCGGGGATTTTGCCTGCTGTGCCTTAAAGCATCTTTGCAAGCAACTACCCATGGTGATGGTATTTTAGGGATTAGAAGCAGGCTGTGGAATGTGAGTCATCTGGAATTCTAATCAAGATGCACAAGCCTCTGATACAGAGAATTGAAAAAAGGCAGGTTTGGAGGTTTAGTTCTTCATTCAAAGACCCCCCTGTCTGCCCACCAGGAGGGTCAGTGCTTTGCTCTGCCCATGCTCCTCATTCTTTGGTCGGCCAAAGCTTCTTCCCAGTGCTCCACGAGCCCTGGGGCATTTTCCCGGGCACAGACAGGCTCAGTGGGGCCATGGCTCCCATGTCATGGCAGGTTTAACCTCGGGGCAGGGCATGGGAGGATCCACAGAACTTTGTGAGGAGCTTTGACACTTGGGCACAGCAGGAAAGTCTTCTCTGAGGTGGAGATGAAGAGAGGAACATGAGACCCCAACCCCACTGGCACTGCTGGTTCCCTGAGGTGTGAGCAGATCTGTCATTTCTATCGAGACACTCAGCAGTGCTGGCACAGACTTTGCTCCTGAAAATATCAGTGCTCTGGGGTGATGGTTAAACCCCCACAGCCTTGAGAGCACCTTCAGCACCAAGACTTGTGGTGCCAGTAGGAGGATCCCAGGGCTGGCTTTGATCAATCTTATGAGGCTGATGTGTTATCACAGAATACCCTGAGCTGGGAGGGACCTCGAAGGACCATCCAGTCCAACCCCTGGACTTGTACAGACACCCCAACAATCCCACCCTGTCCCTGTCCCTGTCCCATTGTCCAAACACTCCTAGAGCTCTGGCAGCCTTGGGAGTTTGCCCACTGCCCTGGGGAGCCTGGTCAGTGCCCACCACCCTCTGTGGGAAGAGCCTTTTCCTGAGATCCAACCTGACCCTGTCCTGGCACAGCTTCAGCCATTCCCTGAGTGCTGTCCCTGCCCTGGCACAGCTCCAGCCCTTCCCTGGGTGCTGTCCCTGCCCTGGCACAGCTCCAGCCCTTCCCTGGGTGCTGTCCCTGCCCTGGCACAGCTCCAGCCATTCCCTGGGTGCTGTCCCTGCCCTGGCACAGCTCCAGCCATTCCCTGGGTGCTGTCCCTGTCCTGGCACAGCTCCAGCCCTTCCCTGGGTGCTTTCCCTGTCCTGGCACAGCTCCAGCCCATCCCTGGGTGCTGTCCCTGTCCTGGCACAGCTCCAGCCCATCCCTGGGTGCTGTCCCTGCCCTGGCACAGCTCCAGCCATTCCCTGGGTGCTGTCCCTGCCCTGGCACAGCTCCAGCCCTTCCCCTGGGTGCTGTCCCTGCTCCCAGAGAGCAGAGATTGGTGCTGCCTCTGCACTGCCCCTTGGAGGAAGGTGTATTATGTCAATGTGAATAACCTTGAACTTTATTCCATCTTCACATTCATAGATATTTTGGAGATACAGTGAAGTTGTTGCACTCACTGCTGCTGTTCTGGGCAGATAAAGCTGTTTATTTAGAGGCTTCCCAACTTTTTCTGTGCTTCTGATGTCAAGAATCAGTGTCTAATTCAGTGTTTCATGTAACATGATTGTAAGATCATACTGACTCTCTACTTCTGAATTCTCCAGGATCACTGCAAATTTGTAATCCTTTCATGGAGAATGCTGACAAAACACCTTCCTGGGATTCTCCTGTTACACCTCCTTAAGCACACCCAGGCCACTCTGTACTGGAAGCTGTTCCAAATCAAGCTGAGGCTGAGACAGAGCATCCTGGGTTTGTTGCATCCCAGCAGACCTGGAACACCATATTCCCAAACCATACATAGTGAGGGTGAGAGCCTTTCCCTGTGCTGGCAGAGCAGTGTGGGTGGGGGGAGGCAGCAGGTTTGGCACTGTGGCTGGTGCCCCTTGCCATGCTCTGCCCCTGGGCTGTGTGTGTGAGGGTGATCCCCCTGGGGGCTTTGCTGCCTGTGCTCCTGCAGGAGTTCCCTGTGGTGGCCTGGCCTGTGACACAGACCTGTCAGGAGGGGGTGTCATGCTCAGAACCCTTTTTGTGCTTTTTTGGAGCATTATCTTGGTCTGATTTCCTGGTTTTAGGGTGTGTTCTGGGCTTTGTCCCTCCACAGAGTGAGTGATGCCAGGCCCTGGCAAGGCCACTTAGCATGTCCTCCTGTGAGACATCTATTGAGGAGGTCAGAGCCTAAATTAAATCCAAAGGTAGCCCAGAACTTTTACCAGGACTGGTGCATTACATCCCAGCCCTTCTTACCACTCCTGACAGAAAGTGCTGAAGTGCACAGATATTGGGACTTCCCATGCTTTGTTTTATCCAGTCTGTCCCCTCCTCTCACCTTAACCTTGTTATTATTAAATTTGTAGAAAAAGAGCTTTACAGAATAAATGTATATTCATCTACTTCAAAACCATTGGCAAGCTCTGCTTCCTAACCAGCAAGACACAGCCAAGCCCACCTCTTTCAGCCTCTGAGAGCTGTGAGTCAGCAGAGGGAAACAGCCCAGTGCCTTTTATGAGGTGTTCTGCACTTGGCAGCCAATTGCTCAGCTTGGAGAGCAGTAATTCAATTCCTGACTAATACACTGAGTGTGTCGTGTGACCTCTGCAGTCAGGGCCAGTTGAAATAAGAGATATCTCTTAGGAGGTCTCTGCTTTTTCAGGGCAATGTTGGCAGTTCTGAATCCCCTTCCATGACTGTTTCACTTTCCAGAGGCTACAACAGCATGGCTTTGGAATTGGGGAAGAAATAAGAGTCTGTGTCCATAATATATTAAAAAAAAAAAAAAAAGGGAGTAGAGTTGCTGCAAAGGCATCTCATCCAAAGTAATGGGAAAACTTATTTTATAATGGTCATTTTGGAGAGAGCTCAGAGGAGGCCCCAGGATGGGCAGAGGCTGGAGCAGCTCTGCTGGGAGGGAAGGCTGGGAGAGCTGGGATTGTTCAGCCTGGAGAGGAGAAGCTTTGGGGGGACCCAACTGTGGCCTTGCAGGGCCTGGAGGGGCCAACAGGAAAGATGGAGAGAGACCATTTCCAAGGAATGGAGGGACAGGACAAGGGGAATGGCTTCCCACTGCCAGAGGGCAGGGACAGATGGGATAGTGGGAAGGAATTCCTGGCTGTGAAGGTGGGCAGGCCCTGGAACAGGTTGAGCAGAGAAGCTGTGGCTGCCCCATCCCTGGGAGTGTCCAAGGCCAGGTTGGACAGGGCTTGGAGCACCCTGGGCTGGTGGGAGGTATCCCTGCCCATGGCAGGGGGTGGAATGGGATGATCTTTTAAGTCCCTTCCAACCCAAACCATTTTATAAATTTTCTTATATTACCACTGGGGTTTTTTGTGGAAAGCAAGCCAAAGGACTTCATTACTTCCCTTTGGGTTTAAGGGTTGCTCCCTGAACACTTTTTCTCTGCCTTGATTAAAGTCACTTTTGGTATATGCAGCAATTAATTGCCCTAAAGCCTGAAGAGACTCTCTTCCTGGCCACCCTGTTGTGGGAACAGGGCCCACCTGCCTTCTCAGGCTAAGCTTTCTAGACCTGATGCCATGAATGACCCTTCCCCCCAAAAACAGGACTCTGAGCACATTAGTGAAGGGTAAGATAAAAAGTAAAGGTCCTTTAATATCCCAGGCCTACAGCCCACAGGAATACAGGATGACAGGCATGTGTGTCCCAGTTCTTGTTTCCATGGCTTTTATAATAAGATCCCTCCAATCATTGCTTTACACATTTCTCAGTCCAGCCCCAGTCCCACCCCTGGTCCAGCCCCTGGAATTGGGTCTGGGGTCATCAAGACCCTCTGTCTTCATCAGCTCTTCTTCCTCAGGCACACAAAGGTCTCTTGGAGTTCATCCAGTTCTGGCTTTTGGGTCACTCTGACCTGTGTTTATGTTTCATTCTGTGGCCCTTCTGATATCCTTCAGCTCTACCTTGGAAAGGAGTCTAAACAAGATTAATTAACTAAAGGAATTTGAGCTCCCTGTTCTGGGACAGGGGTAGTGATAGAAAGGCATTAAACTGTTAGAAATATTAACCCTCTAAAAATCTACAACTACTGTGTTCCTAAAATCTACAAAATGTGAAAATCAGAACAAAAACCCTTTTGGCATCAACCAGAGCTGAAAGCTTCAGCCTTGTAGTGTGCAGCAGTTTGGAAAGGGCTGCTGAGCTCTGAAATGGGCTGCTGAGCTCTGAAATGGGCTGCCCAGGGCAGTGGGGGAGTGCCCATCCCTGGAAGTGATTGAAACCCATGTGGATGTGCCACGTGGGGCCATGGGCTGGTGGTGAACACGGTGGTGCTGCTGCCTGGGGGCTGGATTTGATGATCCCAAAGCTCTTTTGCAACATTAATGCTTCTGGTCCATTCTGTTTGGTGAAACCTGCCTGGAGCAGAAAGCAGTGCTGGTCAGGGAGAGAGCCCCTTATTCCCCAGCTCTGCAGGGAGAGGGGAGCCCAACACAGCCTGGAAAGACAAGCAGAGCTCAGGTGTGCTGAGAGTCCAGGAGGATAAGCACAAAGACCCACAGAACTCTGGAGGGCTGAAAGACAATCTATCTTCATTGTGCTTTTGCTAAGCAAACTCCACCAAGGCCCCTGAAGCTCTTCCTTCCTTATTTTCTATGGCCAAGTCATTTTAGTGCTTTCCTACACACCAATGAACTACTTCAGTAACAGAAACTGCTCTGTCTGACACTCCATTGCCTTGAGGCGAGTCAGAGGGTGCAGCAAATGAAGATTGGAAAAGATCCTCAAAGTCATCCCATCCAACCTCTGACCCAGTGTCAGCACAGCCCTAAAGTGTATCAGGAAGTGCCACTTCTGTTCAGGAATTTGCTTGTGGTGATTTCCAGGCACATGTTTATTTTCATCCAAGGAAAACTTGAAAACAAAATTCCTTTTTTTCACATCAGTGTATTTTTAGGTCAATGTGCTATTCATGTTCTGTGGGGGATGTTTTATTTATTACATTAGTTTATTTCTAGTGAGAAGTTTATAAATTTAATGTCACTATCATGGAGATGAACAGCTGGGGATCCAAACATGTGCCAGGAGTTGGGCAATTTATTTCATGAAAATTTCCAGTCTGCTGTTTGGTGTTTATTCTCAGGATCAAAGCAGGATGTCTCAAAGGGCACTAAAATCCACTGAGAGGGTCTGTGCAGTGAGGAAAAGATCTCCTCTGTCACTGAATAAGTAAATAAACACAACTAATGGCCAAAGGGGATGATGAAAGTGTTTTCAGGATAACCTTTTAAAAATAAACTGAAGGATTGACCAAGAAACAAAGAGGGATTGTGCTGAATTAATGTGCATATTTCTAAATTTGTAAGTAAAATGAAACTGTAATAATTCAACTTCCATCTGTATGGGAATTCCTCAAAATCTCACACTTTGGGTGTTAACATTGTGGTCAGAACATTTCCTCTCTTTGTCTTACATGGGGTTACAGACCCATCAGATACCAAACACTGGCCATGTGATATTAATTTTAATTACTCTGGAGTTTCTAAGGGGCATAGAATATAAACCCAGGGGGTGACTACTCCACTCTGGCACCTTCAGAGAGGTGAAAAACTGCTGAAGCCATAAAAGCCACCAACCCAGTTGTCCTTGCCCTTTGTGTTCATGACCTCAGAGCAGCTCCTGGGCCATCTCCTGAGCTGGCTGGAGGGTCAGGCCCAGAGAGTGCTGGTGAATGGAGCTGCATCCAGCTGGTCACCAGTGGTGTTCCCCAGGGGTCTGTGTTGGGTCCAGTCCTGTTTAACATCTTTAGTGATGATTTAGATGAGGGGATTGAGTCCATCAGCAGCAAATTTGCTGATGACACCAAGTTGGGAGGGAGTGTCGACCTGCTGGAAAACAGGAGGGCTCTGCAGAGGGATCTGGAGAGACTGGAGAGATGGGCTGATTGCAATGGGATGGAGTTCAACAAGGCCAAGTGCAGGTCCTGCCCTTTGGCCACCCCAACCCCTGCAGCGCTCCAGGCTGGGCACAGAGTGGCTGGAGAGCAGCCAGGCAGAGGGACCTGGGGGGACTGAGGGACAGGAAGCTCAACAGGAGCCAACAGTGTGCCCAGGTGGCCAAGAAGGCCAATGGGATCCTGGCCTGGATCCAAACTAGCGTGGCCAGCAGGCCCAGGGCAGTGACCCTTCCCCTGGACTCTGCCTTGGGGAGGCCACACCTTGAGTGTTGTGTTCAGTTCTGGGCCCCTCAGTTGAGGAAAGAGATTGAGGGGCTGGAGCGGGGCCAGAGAAGAGCAACGAGGCTGGAGAAGGGACTGGATGTGGCACTGAGTGTCCTCTGAAACATCTCCAGGGACAGAGAATCCACCTTGTCTTGATCCAACCCCACTGTGACCACCAGCCCAGGGCACAGAGTGCCCTGGGCTGGTGGTCACAGTAGGGTTGGATCAAGGGTTGGATTTGATGATCTCAGGGGTCTCTTCCAACCCAACTGAGAAGAGAAGAACACCAAGGTTGGTGAAGGGACTGGAGCACAAGTGCTGTGGGGAGAGGCTGAGGGAGCTGGGGGTGTTCAGCCTGGAGAAGAGGAGGCTCAGAGGTGACCTCAGCACTGTCTGGAACTGCCTGAAGGGAAGTTCTGGCCAGGTGGGGGTTGGTCTCTTCTCCCAGGCACTCAGCAATAGGACAAGGGGGCACGATGGGCTCAAGCTCTGCCAGGGGAAATTGAAGTTGGAGAGCAGAAAGAAATTCTTTGCAGAGAGAGTGCTCAGGGATTGGAATGGGCTGCCCAGAGAGGGGGTGGATTCCCCATCCCTGGAGGTTTTTCAGCTGAGCTTGGCCGTGGCACTGAGTGCCATGATCTGGTAAAGGGACTGGAGTTGGACCAAGGGTTGGACTCGATGATCTTGGAGGTCTTTTCCAACCCAATCCATTCTATGATTCTGTGATTCTATGATCTGCACCTGATCCTTGTAAGGGCATTTTCACACCCAGGTTGTAATTGCCAGTGGGAAACACTGACATGAAGGAATTCAAGGAAAGCTGCTTAAAATGTGCCACTTCTCTCTGGTGGGAGCAGCTTGTTCCATCTGCCCCCTCTGGCACAGGAACCAGGACTCATCCAGGGGATTGGTTTGAAAGGAGCAAAACTTATGCAAGAAGAAAAATCTGCAATATATTCACTTTTCCTGGAGAAACATGGAGTAGCCACCATTCCAAGGCAAAGGCAAATTAAATATGCATGTCCTTAATGCAACATCTCACTCAACATGTCCCTTCTCCTCTCAGACTTCCCTGGAGGTTTTGAAATGTTAAAAGGTGAGTGAGATCAAACCAAAACGTGAACAGATATCCCTTGAAAAAATACAGTAGATAAAGACATCATTGCTGTTGAAGGTGACAAAGAGCCCTTGGAAAATTGTACTTTCCATGTTTCTGCCAGCCCTGGGGGAAGGCTGTGCTGGGATGTTTGAGGAGAAAGCTTAATTTTATTTAATGAGATATAACTGATCTGCAGTGATTGTAACTCTTTTCTTCCACACTTGGGATGAAGGAAGGGAGGATCAACTGAAGAGGATGAAATCTCTTTGGGATAAGAGTGGGGTCACTCATTGGGGTATGGCCTGGGGGTCCTTTTTTTGGAGCCACCAAAGCCTCTGGCATCAACTTAACCCTTCTTGCCTCTTTGCCTTCTTCCTGATGGTCCCTTATTTCCCTGGCAGCAGCTTCAGCAGGGCCTCTGAGAACACCCAAGTAAGATAGTTTGGATGGTGAAAAGAGAAGACCATGAAGAGGAAAGCAGATCAGCTCTCTTAGAATAGGGTCTGAAATAACTTAATTTACTGTTGTATTTTCTCAGCTTCACCTAAATCAAGAGTGGACATCACACTGCACAATATGGTTTGGTGGCCATGGTGGTATTTGGTCCGAGATTGGAACTGATGATGTTGGAGGTCTTTTCCGACCTCAATAATTCTATTTTCCTATTGAACTCCAGTGTGAGTGCAGTTTATTTCTATTTATTTCTATTTTCAATCAGCATACCAGCTAGGCTTGCCAGAAGCCTCTCAGTGTAGTTGCAAATGAGACAATGACACAAGATTTGGGATTGGTTTTAGAAGTCTTGGGATTAGATGTGTTTATTTTTGAGTGCCTTTCCCCCCTGTCTCTCTGTGTACTAACAATGCATTCACAAAACTCTTCCTAATTTGTCAGTGGCCTAAGGAGCCAAATTGTTTCCTGTTGCTGTGAAATTTTATTGCTGTAGGATTTATTTTAGGTGTTCTGCATAACCACATGGTCAAGAAATTTGAGGTGAAGGCCCAGAAAATGGAGCAAACACCTCTGAGGTTTTGGATTCTCTTCACAATTATCATCCTGATCGTGCATAATTTAAAATAATTGCTTTTATGAGCAGGTAGAAATTATAAATGAGCATACACTCACCTTTGCTGGCAGAGACCTTCCCTTGCCTCCAGCTGCTGAATTCATGGCTGTGCTGTGAGTGCCCAGGTGAGGCAAAGCCCCTGAGCTGGCAGTGCCCTGAGCACTGATGGAGCACAGCCAGCCCTGCCCCTGGGCCTGGGGCTCTGCACAAAGTTGGGTCTCTGTCTCACACCTATTTTTTATCTTGATTTCTTTGGTTCAACTGCAAACCTCTGGGTGCTGGAGGAAACTTCAGCACAGCATTTGGGTTGCTTCCAGAGGAGCAAACCATAAGCAATCAGGTTTTGAAAGAATCCAGATTCTCTCTGTTGTATTCAAGTCCATGGTTGTCTTCCAGTGGGAGAGACAAGAAAGTTGGGTTTGCTCAGCTGTTATTTTTAATCTGCTCATAGAGGATTCTGTAGTTCTCCCTGTGTGGTTGGTTTGGGTCAGTTGAGGTCCCTCTGCCTGGGTAAGGAGTTGGTGGCTCCCCCTGAGCAGGTCTGGGGGTGTGAGCAGGTCACTGAGCTGATGCCCCAGAGGAGTCACTCACAGTGTGCCCCTAATCCCCTCTCCTCTCCCAGCAGTCACGGTGCATCTTCCCAGTGGGAAGGGCCAGCACCTCAGCCATGTCTTACTCTTTGTGGTTGGGGGGTAAGAATTTCTCAAGGTGTTTGAAAGCTGGACTTGGATTTAATCTGTTTGAAGAGCACTTGAGAAATCCAAGGAAAGGCTGCGTGGTAAGAGGGGAACAACCTCCTGCCAAATGGACCCAGCCAGTGGGCAGAGTGCAGTGAATCCTGTTCCAGGTGGAAAAAGTGTCCCTGGCAGTGCCTTCCCCCTCAAAGAAAGGAGTGCCCTCCCCTGTGATGTGGCCCTCAGCATCTGCACTGACTGATGAAGACAAAACACATTTACTCTCAATCAGCCCAAGGCTGTTTCATGCCTTGCCACACATCTGTTTCTTCTTGATTGCCACCCTGTTTGAGCTCAGTTTTTGAATCATGATATCATAGCATTGTAGGCTCATTAAAGTTGGAAAGGACCTCCGAGTTCATCAAGTCCAACCCTCAACCAATAACACCATGCCCATGATTTATTCTTCCTGTTCTTTCCTGTGTACATCTGCCTTTTATTTTCACTTTGCACTTCTCCTCACTTTCTGCAGCAAGGAGCAGTGGCCACTGGAGCAGCTCCCAGTTGCCTTCAGCAAGGACCAGTGGCCACTGGAGCAGCTCCCAGTTGCCTTCAGCAAGGACCTGTGGCCACTGGAGCAGCTCCCAGTTGCCTTCAGCAAGGACCTGTGGCCACTGGAGCAGCTCCCAGTTGCCTTCAGCAAGGACCAGTGGCCACTGGAGCAGCTCCCAGTTGCCTTCAGCAAGGACCTGTGGCCACTGGAGCAGCTCCCAGTTGCCTGCAGCAATGACCAGTGGCCACTGGAGCAGCTCCCAGTTGCCTTCAGCAAGGACCAGTGGCCACTGGAGCAGCTCCCAGTTGCCTTCAGCAAGGACCAGTGGCCACTGAAGCAGCTCCCAGTTGCCTTCAGCAAGGACCAGTGGCCACTGGAGCAGCTCCCAGTTGCCTCCAGCAAGGACCAGTGGCCACTGGAGCAGCTCCCAGTTGCCTTCAGCAAGGACCAGTGGCCACTGCAGCATCTCCCAGTTGCTTGCAGCAATGACCAGTGGCCACTGGAGCAGCTCCCAGTTGCCTCCAGCAAGGACCAGTGGCCACTGGAGCAGCTCCCAGTTGCCTTCAGCAAGGACCAGTGGCCACTGCAGCATCTCCCAGTTGCTTGCAGCAATGACCAGTGGCCACTGGAGCAGCTCCCAGTTGCCTCCAGCAAGGACCAGTGGCCACTGGAGCAGCTCCCAGTTGCCTTCGGCAATGACCAGTGGCCACTGGAGCATCTCCCAGTTGCTTGCAGCAAGGACCAGCGGCCACTGGAGCAGCTCCCAGTTCCCCAGCCCAGCAGCTCCAGCTTGGAGCAGCCTTTGAGCATTAACCCTCCAGAGCTCTGGCATCACCTTCAGCACACACATTTTCGAGCATTATTTTGTGCCTTCTCAGTTCCTGGAGTTCTCAGGTGTGTTTGCAGATCTGACCTGCATTCCAAGGAGGAGCAGGGCATTAGCTGAGGTGTGGGCAGCTCTGCCTTGGCATTTCCTTCTCCAGAAAGGAGAATTCCTCAGGGAGAGTGCCATCACCCAGGAGACAGATTCCTCCAGTCCCTGCCTTATTGTGACACCCAGAGATCTATATAATGGAGGCTAGAAAAATTATTTGGGTTCATTCTGTTCTGTGCATAAAAACCATTGGGCCAATTTTCCATTCCTGTAGGCTCTCACTCTGTGATGCTGCAGCAGCTCAGCTGGAGTATGAGGAAGGCTCAGGAGTCCATGTGAGTGGGTATTTTCACAAATGGGAGTTGCAAAAGCAGTTGTCAGCTCTCTGGCCCTTTTTAAATCTGAGGGAATTGCTACAACAGGGAGCACTGATGGAAAAGGGATGAGACGGTCACAGGGGCAGGGAAAAAAAATCACAAACAAGGTTAAAAACTGCAGCAGGTAGAAATAAATTGTCAGTGTCTGACTTCTTGGGAGCAGTGGCAATTTATAACAGTGGTGAGTCACCAGGAGTCTGCACAGAGAGAGAGGAATCCTGGCTGGTCTTGGGCTCTGTGTTTTGGGTGGGGATTGCCTGCAGCAAGGACCAGTGGCCACTGGAGCAGCTCCCAGTTGCCTGCAGCAAGGACCAGTGGCCACTGGAGCAGCTCCCAGTTGCCTGCAGCAATGACCAGTGGCCACTGGAGCAGCTCCCAGTTGTTTGCAGCAAGGAGCAGTGGCCACTGGAGCAGCTCCCAGTTGCCTTCAGCAAGGACCAGTGGCCACTGCAGCATCTCCCAGTTGCCTTCAGCAAGGAGCAGTGGCCACTGGAGCAGCTCCCAGTTGCCTTCAGCAAGGACCAGTGGCCACTGGAGCAGCTCCCAGTTGCCTGCAGCAAGGACCAGTGGCCACTGGAGCAGCTCCCAGTTGCCTTCAGCAAGGACCTGTGGCCACTGGAGCAGCTCCCAGTTGCCTGCAGCAAGGACCAGTGGCCACTGGAGCAGCTCCCAGTTGCTTGTAGGAAGGACCTGTGGCCACTGGAGCAGCTCTCAGTTGCCTTCAGCCAGGACCAGTGGCCACTGGAGCAGCTCCCAGTTGCCTGCAGCATGGACCAGTGGCCACTGGAGCAGCTCCCAGTTGCCTTCAGCAAGGGCCAGTGGCCACTGCAGCATCTCCCAGTTGCCTTCAGCAAGGACCAGTGGCCACTGGAGCATCTCCCAGTTGCCTGCAGCAAGGAGCAGTGGCCACTGGAGCAGCTCCCAGTTCCCTTCAGCAAGGACCAGTGGCCACTGGAGCAGCTCCCAGTTGCCTGCAGCAATGACCAGTGGCCACTGGAGCAGCTCCCAGTTGCCTGCAGCAAGGACCAGTGGCCACTGGAGCAGCTCCCAGTTGTTTGCAGCAAGGAGCAGTGGCCACTGGAGCAGCTCCCAGTTGCCTTCAGCAAGGACCAGTGGCCACTGCAGCATCTCCCAGTTGCCTGCAGCAAGGAGCAGTGGCCACTGGAGCAGCTCCCAGTTGCCTGCAGCAAGGACCAGTGGCCACTGGAGCAGCTCTCAGTTGCCTTCAGCCAGGACCAGTGGCCACTGGAGCAGCTCCCAGTTGCCTTCAGCAAGGGCCAGTGGCCACTGCAGCATCTCCCAGTTGCCTTCAGCAAGGACCAGTGGCCACTGGAGCATCTCCCAGTTGCCTGCAGCAAGGAGCAGTGGCCACTGGAGCAGCTCCCAGTTGCCTTCAGCAAGGACCAGTGGCCACTGGAGCAGTTCCCAGTTGCCTGCAGCAATGACCAGTGGCCACTGGAGCAGCTCCCAGTTGCCTGCAGCAATGACCAGTGGCCACTGGAGCAGCTCCCAGTTGCCTGCAGCAAGGACCAGTGGCCACTGGAGCAGCTCCCAGTTGTTTGCAGCAAGGAGCAGTGGCCACTGGAGCAGCTCCCAGTTGCCTTCAGCAAGGACCAGTGGCCACTGCAGCATCTCCCAGTTGCCTGCAGCAAGGACCAGTGGCCACTGGAGCAGCTCTCAGTTGCCTTCAGCCAGGACCAGTGGCCACTGGAGCAGCTCCCAGTTGCCTGCAGCAAGGACCAGTGGCCACTGGAGCAGCTCCCAGTTGCTTGTAGGAAGGACCTGTGGCCACTGGAGCAGCTCCCAGTTGCCTTCAGCAAGGACCAGTGGCCAGTAGAGTAGCTCCCAGTTGCCTGCAGCATGGACCAGTGGCCACTGGAGCAGCTCCCAGTTGCCTTCAGCAAGGGCCAGTGGCCACTGCAGCATCTCCCAGTTGCCTTCAGCAAGGACCAGTGGCCACTGGAGCATCTCCCAGTTGCCTGCAGCAAGGAGCAGTGGCCACTGGAGCAGCTCCCAGTTCCCTTCAGCAAGGACCAGTGGCCACTGGAGCAGTTCCCAGTTGCCTGCAGCAATGACCAGTGGCCACTGGAGCAGCTCCCAGTTGCCTCCAGCAATGACCAGTGGCCACTGGAGCAGCTCCCAGTTGCCTGCAGCAAGGACCAGTGCCAGTGGAGCAGCTCCCAGTTGCCTTCAGCAATGACCAGTGGCCAGTGGAGCAGCTCCCAGTTGCCTTCAGCAAGGAGCAGTGGCCACTGGAGCAGCTCCCAGTTGCCTTCAGGCAAGGACCAGTGGCCACTGAAGCAGCTCCCAGTTGCCTTCAGCAAGGAGCAGTGGCCACTGGAGCAGCTCCCAGTTGCCTGCAGGAAGGACCACTGGCCACTGGAGCAGCTCCCAGTTGCCTTCAGCAAGGACCAGTGGCCACTGGAGCAGCCCCCAGTTGCCTTCGGCAATGACCAGTGGCCACTGGAGCAGCTCCCAGTTGCCTTCAGGCAAGGACCACTGGCCACTGAAGCAGCTCCCAGTTGCTTGCAGCAATGACCAGTGGCCACTGGAGCAGCTCCCAGTTGCCTGCAGCAATGACCAGTGGCCACTGGAGCAGCTCCCAGTTCCCCAGCCCAGCAGCTCCAGCCTGGAGCAGCCTTTGAGCATTAACCCTCCAGAGCTCTGGCATCACCTTCAGCACACACATTCTCGAGCGTTATTTTGTTGCCTTCTCAGTTCCTGGAGTTCTCAGGTGTGTTTGCAGATCTGATCTGCATTCCAAGGAGGAGCAGGGCATTACCTGAGGTGTGGGCAGCTCTGCCTTGGTAATTGCAGAGCCACTTTCACAACTGCACAGGGTTTGCAAGGCTGGGAGAAGTTCCCAAAGCAGGGCTGAAATGAGGCAATCAGTGCCTGGAGCAAGGACTAGTGGCCACTGAAGCAGCTCCCAGTTGCCTGCAGCAATGACCAGTGGCCACTGGAGCAGCTCCCAGTTGCCTGCAGCAAGGAGCAGTGGCCACTGGAGCAGCTCCCAGTTCCCCAGCCCAGCAGCTCCAGCCTGGAGGAGCCTTTGAGATGGTAATTGCAGAGGCACTTTCACAACTGCACAGGGTTTGCAAGGCTGGGAGAAGTTCCCAAAGCAGGGCTGAAATGAGGCAATCAGTGCCTGGTGCTGTTGGTTAATACTCTTCTGTGCAGGGTAAGACAAGTGTGCTGTATCTGCTGCAATGCTTTTATCTGCTGTGCCTAATTTAAGTTCCATCCCAGATTTTACACATTCCATCAGTAATGAGTTCATTGTGCATAATGAGGTCATTAGCATTGTGATTCTGGTTCTGAGTCCTGTACAGGTGTGCAAACCAAAGAGGAATTATCCAAGAGGCTGTTTCTGCTGTGGGTCCTGGCTGGTTTGGATCAGGCTGATATTAAAACCCACACTAATGTTCCAGTGTTGCATATTGTGCAAACACTGAGCTTTGCTCAGGTTTGTCCTGTTTGTTGCCCCTGTGACTTTCCAGGGAGGAGGGGAAGCCTTGTTTGCCCAGGAGTGCTATAGAAGCCAAAGGCTCTGCTGCACATTTAGCTCAGGTGGAAGGGTTAGGGTTAGGGTTAGGGTTAGGGTTAGGGTAATGAGTTCATTGTGCATAATGAGGTCCTTAGCATTGTGATTCTGGTTCTGAGTCCTGTACAGGTGTGCAAACCAAAGAGGAATTATCCAAGAGGCTGTTTCTGCTGTGGGTCCTGGCTGGTTTGGATCAGGCTGATATTAAAACCCACACTAATGTTCCAGTGTTGCATATTGTGCAAACACTGAGCTTTGCTCAGGTTTGTCCTTTTTGTTGCCCCTGTGACTTTCCAGGGAGGAGGGGAAGCCTTGTTTGCCCAGGAGTGCTATGGAAGCCACAGGCTCTGCTGCACATTTAGCTCAGGTGGAAGGAGGTGATTTCTGTTGGGAAAAAAGTAAATCCCAAGAGAAGAGCCCTGCTGGAAAAGCTGTCAGTGCAATCTTCCAGAGAGCCTGGGACTCAGGCTTGGAAAAAGCCCATTGCAGTAATCCATTAATCCATAGAATTACCTGGAAGATTTTCAATATAAGGGAGTAATTAGATGAAATCCCAATTTTTAAAAATTTTTATTTAACATTTATTGCTACTTCTGGTGCTTTATTTTCTTTTATCCACTGCCCTCTACAGGTCTCATGGATGGAGTTAGGCTGAGGGAAAAGAGGTTGCAGCAGAGGCTGGTCTGGCTTTAAAATAACTGCAGAGATGCTCCCAGGGCTGTTTTCCACACTCTCTTGAAAGGGGAAAAGTATTTACAATGGCAGAAATTCAGACTTTAACACAGTGATTGGCAATTCCAGCTTTTACGAGTACAAAAGCAATGATGGAACATTCCTTTCTAAGAGTCTGACTGTTTTATTACAGGTGAGAAGAGTTATGGCACAAAGTTATCAGAGCATCAAACCTTTGGCTATTCATCCCCTTTTAGTAAATTCTTGCTAAAAACCATTTTCAGGCAGAGTTCATCCTTACAGATGAAGATGAAAGAGAAAAAGAACAGGGCAGTTCCAGAGTCCTTACAGGTTTGTGACCCCTCACTGGGCTTTGGGGGGCCCTCACCAGGCATTTCCCTCTCCCAGAGAATGGGAACAGCTGTTCCTTCCGTGGCCTTTCCTTATGTTTGATGGACATGATGTGTAACAGCAGCACATCCCCTGGTAGGGATGTTTGGGAATGGCTCTCCTCTCTCTGGCTGCTGCTTTCCTGAAGTGATTTGCATCGTAATAGCTTTGAGGCTGTTATCAGAGGTGCTTTGGGGAAGGACAAAAAGGCAGCAGAGTGGTATGATGATGTGAACCTTGTTTCTTGGAGGAACCCAGCTGAAAATAGTCTTTAAAATATGGCAGGGCTTCAGTGCAAGCCTTGCTGAGCCCCTGGTGCTTGGCATCACTCTGAGAAATTAATAGAAATTCATGTCTGGCTCCTTTGCCCTTTATTCCCTGGCAGTTGCCATGTGCATCACTCAGCAGAGCTGCCTGCAATGCCAGTGCTTATCCAATTAGGGCAATGGCAGCCTGTCTGGGCTTTGTGACTGAGAGCAGAACCACCCCGTGCTGCTCCCTGTGAGCCTCTGCCAGGGGCTTGGCAGACATTGGGGGTCATATCTGAAGGGAGGCAGATTCAGGCTGGCTGCTCCTGGGCCAACAACCAGCCAGGAACCCTCTGGGAGATGTTTTGGTGCTGTAGGTTGGAATGTTCATGCACATCCACCCAACACGCACAAGAGGTTTCCTGCAGACTGTCTGCAGCCTGCTCCCTGCAGGGGCTGGCCCTCAGCAGCTGGAACAGCCATGCTGCTCCAGGATTCCATCCTCTTGTCCTCCAGGGATGCAGGTTTGGGGCTCTCAGAGCTCTGCACATTGTGCTGTGACAAGGGAACAAGGAGGGCAGTCCCTTCAGAAGTGCCTGTCTGACCTGAACTCAGCCCCTTACACAGACACCCTGATGGATCAGTGTCTCTGTCCTCACCAGGAGAAGAAGATTTATCATGGAGCTCTGATGCAGTAATTATGTAGCCTCTGTAGATTTATATTTGATACTTATCTCCATGATTTGTCTCTCCCGGGTACAGCCATAAATTTATTTTCCCTGTTCAAGATACAGTTATAGATAGTTTGAAAGGCTCGGTGGTTCAGGCTTTGGTTGAATTGTATCCCATCACTGGGACATTCCTCCACAAAGTCATCCTGTTCCTAAATTACACTCCCTAAGGAACAGAAATCTTGTGCCTTCTTGCAGTTGTGCAGTGGCACAGGTAAAGCCTGGCTCTGCTCACCAGGGCAGCCAGAATTAGTCTGCTGCTTTTGAAGCTTTGCTGGGGATGGTGGAGATGAAAAATGAATTTCCACAGATCTGCAGCTTTCCATTCTTCTTAATTTTCCAGTTGATTGGGGATTTAGGGTATCACAAAAGACTTTGGTATCAAAGTCTTGAAGCACAAATAAACTACTGCAAAACATTTTATAATTAATGAGCTCTGTGAGATTTAAGCAGGAAGGAGCCTGGGAACATTGGCCACCTCACAGGAGTTGTGGGCACAGAACAGAGTGTAAGGGAAGGGGAAGGGAACACTCAGGGGGAATTAATCCAAATAAATACAGGTAATAGTAGCAGGAAAAAGGTCATATGGTACATTTATGGTGCAGGCAGGTACAGGAGAGAGGTCTGTGCTTACAAGCTGGTGACCCTTTGGGAAAATGGGCAAAGACTGTTCCTTCCCTGCACATCAGGAGGAATTTCTCCATGGAAAGGGTGGTCATGCCTTGGCAGGGGCTGCCCAGAGAGGTTTGGAGTGCCCAGCCCTGGAGGTGCCCAAGGCAGGACTGGCCGTGGCACTCAGTGTTCTGGGCTGGGGGACAAGGTGGGCATCAGGCACAGGGCGGACTTGATGGTCTTGGAAGTCTCTTCCAGCCTTAATGATTCTGGGATTCTCTGACTCCTCTCTTCAGTGTCTTCCCATACACCAGATCTTCTCCTCAGCAGCTGCTGCTGGAAGCTCTCGACTGGCAGGTTGTTCTCTCAGCTTCTCAGCTGCTCCTCAGCCTGACCCTGTGCACTGCCAGTGCCGGGGCTGGTCAGCTCCCAAATTCTGGTGGTGCTTTGCTTTGCCCCAAACCCCATTGGCACATCTGGGCTTCCCAGTGCCAGTGAGGAGCACTCGGCCTTCACCCACATGATGACCATCCCAATTTGTGATGAGAACTGTCTGGGGTTTTTTATTGCTGCCCAAATGTAGCCAGGGTTTTGGAGGGTGGGTGTTGGGAGATAGATAATCCATGGGTTGGCATCATCCTGAAGGGGTGTGCCAGTGACACATCAGCTTTAAGCCAGAGCAGGACCCAAGGGCTGGTATCTGTTATTTGCTGTGTGTTTGATTTTTGGATCAGAACTGATTTTTGCATGTCTAATTTTGCTGTGATTTTCCCCATATAACCCTGTCAGTCAAGGTACATTCCCCACAAATGTGTTGCTCTTAATATTAATTATATCTGCAGATGGGTTTACTCCACAGCTCCCTCTCTGCATGCCTTTATGTGATGACAGGTTAGTAAAAATTCTGATACTCTCCTGAAGTGGTACAATGGAGGTGGATTAAAAGCAATTCCTGTGTGCTGATCACTCAGCTCATGAAGTTCCTCTACGCTCACATGCAGGTGCCTACAACAGGGAAAAGGACATTGCTGCCTCCCTTGACAGGCACCAACAGATCCCTTGGGATGGTGTGCTGTGCTGGTTTAAAGGTGAACCAGCAGGGAAAATGAACTCACCACCAGAGAGATTATAAGTCAGAGCTAAAATTTAATAATAATATTACAATAACAACACTGACACACAAGGGAAATTGCTTTCAACTCACAAACCCCAGCAGTATAACCCAGTGTCCTGGGGCACAAACCCAAGGGGGTTTGTTTGCCCTTGTGCTGAGACCCCTGTGGCTCCCCCAAGTCCAGAGCAAAAGGAAATGAAAAACCTGTTGGTGCAGGTGAGGGCTGTGGTCTGGGTGAGAGCGGTGATCTCCTCCTGTCGAGGTCCTGCTGCTCCTCTGGATCCGACGAGAAGTTCCCAAAGGTCTTCTTACCCACCCCTTATGTACCCTCAGGGAGCACCCAGTCCCTCCCCCTGGGCGGGGACTCACACAATGGGTGATTAACTCTGAGAGCCAGGGGGTGTTGAACTGTTGATGGCCCATTGGCAGCCACACCCCCTCAGGCTGGGTGTGAAGGTGCCAATGGCTCCCTGGGCAGCTGCTGCTAATGGCCCATTGTCCTTGGGAATGAATAGAGGGGGTAGAATACACAGCTTTGATCACCCCCACACAGGGTTAGCTGGTCCCTCCTGCTGAACTAGGACATGTGCAGTGCCTACATCTTCATTTAACAGGTTCTTGACATGCCTTCATAAGTTATTTATGAAAGAAAGCACCATAATTTCATATACATATATGTGTGTGTATTTATGCATTGAAATCAAATGCATCAAAGACATGCAGTTGTCCCTAATTCCTGGCCTCTTGGAACTGTGACCCCTTCCTGAGCCTTGGTTTAGGCTGAAAGCAGAGTTCTGCTCAGCTCCAGCAGTGCCTTGCTCTCGTTGGGTTTGTTTGGGTTTCTGATTGCTGTTCAAGGCCATAATTAATACAAAAATATGCCATTTGCCACATCTCACTTGAGGTGATTCAGGGTGGGTGGCAGAGAATCTGGGGGCAAGGGGAGGACTGGTGTCCCTGGCACAGGCAGGAATAGCAGAGGCCTGGATTAGGTGGCAAATGTTGGGCTGGGTGGGTACAGCAGGGACAGGGACCTTGGCTTGGGCTCTCGTTGATTCTCAGCAGTTGTACAGTCAAAAATAAAGCAGCTCCCAGTGCTGGAGATGAAATAATGGGATTGGATCAGAATCTCCTCTTCCTCTTTCATTACCATTTTAAAGGTCTGCTTTTCTACCAGTTCTCTGTGATTGCTGGTTAAAAATGCTCCCGGATTGTTTGTCTTGATGGAGACCAAGATAATGCTCAGGCTGCTCTAAGGCCTTGGATATCTGGAGAAATTTCTCAGAGCTGAACGTTGGCTGAATTGAATTGTCTCGAATCAAAGAGAGTTTTGTTTTTTTTACCTAAATGGGAGCAGAATTCCAACCAGGTTGATTTTCTCCCAAGTCAGCTCTTCTGCTCCCTGGTTTGGTCTCTCCTTCCTGTGGCTCTGATGAAATCAGCAGCTCCCTCCCCACTTCAGAGCCTTGGCTGTGACTGCCAAAGAAATGGTCACTCTGCTCTTGCAGCACTGGTAACTTTTATGGTCGTTAACAACTCTGGGATTCCTGAACTGGAATTATTTCCTGCAATTTGGGAATCCAGAAACGTTTTCTCCTCTGGGGGAGATGCTTTCCCTGCTTTCAGTACCCCCAGAAGCAGCTGAAGGGCTCAAAGTGCAGAGTTTTGGCAAGAAAGCCCAGCATTGGATTATCTCAGTGCATCACTCCTGCCCTCTCCCATGTGCTGCTGGGGCAAAGCTTGGGGTTGTTGGTTTTTTTCTTGGAAAGGCTTTCATTATTAAAGCTGTAGGAATTAAGGTGGAATCCCTGTGCTCCCAGGGTTCATGGCAGCACATTGGAACAGCCTCTCCTAACCTGCCAGAGACAGAGCAGCAGGTGGTGGAGGTGCTTCAAGGGGATGTTTGCCCTGTCCATGCCCTGCCTGCCCCAGGCCCGGGTGTCTCAGAGCCCCAGGAGCTGTTGGACCCCCGCACTCAGCAGAGCCCAGCTGACCTCCCCACATCCCAGCACATCCCTCAGAGATGGCAGAGTTGCTTTCTCCACAGTGGCACCCTCCTCATTACCAGAGGGAAGAGGTTGTAGCTCCTGTGGAGCTCAGAAACAAAGCCTGCTGGATTTTGGGGATGTCGTGGGGACTCGGGTGACATCCATCACCTGTTCCTGCTCCTGGTTCCAGCAGCAGCTCCGAAGGGGCTGAACAGGGAATGAGGGACAATGGGCTGAAACTGCTGAGGTTGTCTTGGATTGTAAAACCACATTAGTAACATCTCTAGGAAGGAAATGTCACAGATGTTCCCAGATCCATAATTTATTGGGACAATTCATTCTACAACCTTTTCTTTCGAGGTGCATCAGCCTCAGATGTGACTGTGCAGAGATCCCAGGCTGGGCTGAGCTGCCCCTGCTCAGTGTTTGACCCTGGGGCTGGATCTTTTGGTGGCTCTTCAGTTATTACCCTAAATGCAGGTGGAGCAGGAGGCTTAGAAGGGACACAGCCCCTGCTGCTGTGCTTCTGTCTGTTCTCTTACAAATGTTGGGTCTCCTGCACCAAGACAATTCCCTGGGGGATACAGTGGGAACAGCAGGTCAGCCACAGGTGACAGTGTGGCTTTGTCAGTACAGTGGGGCAGAAATGGGTGTTCTCCATTAATCACAGAATCACAGATCACAGACTATTCAGAGCTGGAGGGACCCACAAGGATCATCGAGTCCAACTCTTAAGTCAATGGCCCACACAGGGGATTGAACCCATGACCTTGGCATTATTACAACCAAGTTTTAACCATCATTACTTTTTTAAAAAAAAAAAGTCTAGAATTATGGTGAGGTATTCAGAGATTTAACATGCAGTTTTGAGGTATAAGTCAGATCTATAATAATTTCCTTACATGGTGGTGAAAAATACAAGGCATTGTGAGCAGCCATTCCTTAAAGACATTGGGTGTTAAACTGAGAGATGTTGTCACATCCTCACCCACATCACTGCCCAGCTCTGGGTGCTGGGAGTGCCCAGGGCTTCAGTCTTGGTGTGGCAAAGAGGACTGGCGTGAGAAGGCACAGTGTTTCTCAAGTTAGACAGTGAAGGGACACACAGCTGAGGTCAGGGAAGAGAGGAGGACACATTGGAGGGATCAGAAGAAGAGTCAAGTGAAATTAAGGCTCTGTCCAGGTGGACAAGAGAGGAGTGCACTGCTGAAGCAGGAGTGAGGGGTGCTCTGGCTGCAGAGCTCTGCAGGGACAGTGGCTTTGGAGGGGTGGAGTCCAGGGGGATGCACAAACACAGGGCCAGGAGGGCTTCTCCTCTGCTGCTCACAGACAGTGCCCAGAGCAGGGCTCACCATGGCATGGCAGCAGAGAAATGCAGGGGTGCCACTGAAAGCTGAGGGAGCTGCAGGAACAGGGACTGGCAAACGGAGCAGTTGGAGACCAAGTTCATCCAAGGTCTTTATCAGCTGTTCCTGCCTGTGGCTCCTCTGCAAGCAAGAGGCAGTGACATTGCAAATAGTCTATCCAGAACTTGAAGAAACTGTGCCTGGAACAGGGGGAGGAGGTGGCTGCAAAAACCCTGTCTGCCGCCCCTGAGCTGGTGCCAGCTGTTTGAGCAGAGTGAGGAGTCTGAACCAGAGAATCACAGAATCATGGAATGGTTTGGGTGGGAAGGGACCCCAAAGCCCACCCAGTGCCACCCCTGCCATGGGCAGGGACACCTCCCACCAGCCCAGGTTGCTCCAAGCCCTGTTCAGCCTGGCCTGGGACACTCCCAGGGATGGGGCAGCCACAGCTTCTCTGAGTATCCTGGTAAGTTCTAGTAAGTCCAGCCTAACCCAAGCCCGTCTAATGACAATGTATGCAAGTTAAGGAAGGAAGGAAAGAGGCCAAAAGCCCCTCTTGAAGCACATGGAACCATCTTGGTAATTCCAGAAGGACTTCAAGAGAACTGTTTCGTGGTGTTGCCATTCAGTTTGATTAGTAATTCTTTACTAGAAATCCTGAGGAACAGTTTCCTGTAGGCCAATATGAAGCTCTCCAATGGATTAGTGTATTTTGTTTTGTTTTCTCATGTCAAACACCTGAGGAATCAGGATTAAATCCCAGCAGCACAGTCCTGTGCTGGCTCTCTTGAAGTTCTGCTTTCACTCTGGGTGAAAATCTGCAAACTTGTGCTGGTTTAAAGGTGAACCAGCAGGGGAAATGAACTCACCACGAGAGAGATTATAAGTCAGAGCTAAAATTTAATAATAATATTACAATAAATACACTGACACACAAGGGAAATTGCTTTCAACTCACAAACCCCAGCAGTATAACCCAGTGTCCTGGGGCACAAACCCAAGGGGGTTTGTTTGCCCTTGTGCTGAGACCCCTGTGGTTCCCCCAAGTCCAGAGCAAAAGGAAAAGAAAAACCTGTTGGTGCAGGCGAGGGCTGTGGTCTGGGTGAGAGTGGTGATCTCCTCCTGTCGGGGTCCTGCTGCTCCTCTGGATCCAATGAGAAGTTACCAAAGTCTTCTTACCCACCACTTATGTACCCTCAGGGAGCACCCAGTCCCTCCCCCTGGGCAGGGACTCACACAATGGGTGATTAACTCTGGGAGCCAGGGGGTATTGAACTGTTGATGGCCCATTGGCAGCCACGCCCCCTCAGGCTGGGTGTGAAGGTGATAATGGCTCCCTGGGCAGCTGCTGCTAATGGTCCATTGTCCTTGGGGAATGAATAGAGGGGGTAGAATACACAGCTTTGATCACCCCCACACAGGGTTAGCTGGTCCCACCTGCTCAACTAGGACAAAACTTCAGGTTGAGCTTTCTTACAGTTTCCACCTCACTTTGATTTAGCAGATTAAACAGCCTTTTCTCCCCCAGCCCTTCCTGGTGTAAGAGCCTGACTTCTTTCATCCAGCCAGTGGAAATGAGGCAGGAGAATTGGGTTAATCGTTGTGGCTCTTATAATACTATTTATTGGGGTTTGATATAAATGTGGAGATTCCCTTCCTAATCTCAGGTTACAGTTTTGAAGTTGCATTTTGGTACCTGGGACCTTTCATAATAACATCTCCCTTCCCTGGTTCATTTCACACTCTCTGGCTCCCGCTGAGACCAAAGTTTGAGCCTACACTGAGCAAGGTTCATACTCTGCAGCTGAGTATTGATGAAAGAAACAGCAGGAGTCATAACTGCCAAGCCCTCAGTGCATTCCTTGGTATTTAATTTGCCATCAAACCCAAGGCTTCCCCACTCTCCTGCTCAATCCAGCTCCCACATTGCTAAGAAACTCTTCTCTTTTGGTAAATAAATTAGTGCTGATGGTGTTATCTAATCTTGCCCCTCTACAGTTGTGGGGGTGTTTTTTTTGTTATGTAACGAGGCATCAAAGGGCCGTGATAAAGAATTTTCCTTCCTCAGAGAATAAATACCAATTTCTCTTTGAAGCTGGAATCAAAGCAGGGGAGGCTGCAAGTGATTGGAGAACCAGGAGACAGGTGTCCTGCAGGAAAGGAAATCACAGGCCTGGGGTTGACAGAGACATATTTTTTTAAACACTTGCATTTGCTTGGGATTTTCACCTGACTCAAGGCAGTTCCAGTCACTCCAGTGAGTCACTCCAGAGCCTTCAGCTTGTGGGTTTCTTGTTTCCATTGCAAAAGAAACTCAAGTAGAGGAAGGAAAAATCGGATCTGTTCTAACACATCATCTTTAACACACAAAGGGAAAAAATAATGTAAATAATAGAACCCAAGGCTTCTAAAAGTAGGCTGAGAAGTGTTTGATCGAGCCAGAAGCTTTCCCTTGGACTCCAAAGAAAAGGAGGCACCAGGGAAATCTTTCTTCCTTCCCTTTTTGGGGACTGGCAGCTTTGTGCTGACTGAGTGAGCCAACCTGAGCATTAATGAGTGCTCAAAAATGGCTGAATATTGTGACACCTCTGCACATAATTCTGAATATTGAAAAAGTAGATTAGTATCTCCTTGGTGGGTTCCCTTAGCAAAGTGTTTCATAGAATCACAGAATCCCAGAATGGTTTGCATTGGAAAGGACCTCAAAGCTCATCCCATCCCACCCCCTGCCATGGGCAGGGACACCTCCCACCAGCCCAGGGTGCTCCAAGCCCTGTCCAACCTGGCCTGGGACACTCCCAGGGATGGGGCAGCCACAGCTTCTCTGGGCACCTGTGCCAGGGCCTGCCCACCCTCCCAGGGAAGGGTTTCTTCCTTTAGAAATCCCACCTAAATTTCCCCTTTTTCAGTTTGAACCTTCTGACCCTTGTGCAGCTCCTGACGCAGAGTCCCTCTCCAGCTTCTTGTAGATCCCTCCAGATACTGGAAGGAATTTTTATCCGGAAGAAAAACTAGTCCCAAACTCTCCAGATGTAAAAAAGAAATGTAAACTCTGGCTTGTTTTCCCCATTTACTGTCAGTCCTGAGATTTCACTGCCTTCCTGCTGCTTTACATACTCATTGTTTTTCTATTTCTTAGCATTGTGTTGGTTTTCAATCTGCAATTTTTGCCTCAGATTCTCCAGTCCTCCCTCCTTTTCACCCTAATTGTGGTTGTCAGTTGATGACTCAAAATAAAGTACAGCTGCAGGCTGGCTTAGGGCATTATAGAACTTTCTGGCTCATTATGGCTCTATTTTGCCTTTCTTCAGGTTGAGAGTCAATGTCACCACTTTGCTGTTTCTTTCAAAGAAGAGAGATTTGTGAAAACCCCTTTGGGCTTCCTTTCAGAAGCAGGTGGAGGATGCAGCTTCAAGGGCCCTTCCACCCCAAACTATTCTAAGACTTTATGAATTTCTAGTAGGACACAATTCCTTGTTGGATTTATTCTCCACTCTTCCAAACAGGAGACCCATCCAGAATTCCTGGAAAGCAAAGCAGAACCTGCTTCCAGGTTGTGACAGCAACACACAACCAAAGGGTAGAAACCAAAGGTGACCACCAGGTGTGATGAAAGGTCTGAGCCACATTATCGAAATCATCTGAGCTTTAGCTTTCTTTGGCTTCTTGGTGCTCTCAGGACACACACCAGGATAGAATCACAGAATCATAGAATGGATTGGGTTGGAAAAGACCTTCAAGATCATCGAGTCCAACCCTTGGTCCAACTCCAGTCCCTTTACCAGATCATGGCACTCAGTGCCACGGCCAAGCTCAGCTGAAAAACCTCCAGGGATGGGGAATCCACCCCCTCTCTGGGCAGCCCATTCCAATCCCTGAGCACTCTCTCTGCAAAGAATTTCTTCCTGCTCTCCAACTTCAATTTCCCCTGGCAGAGCTTGAGCCCATCGTGCCCCCTTGTCCTATTGCTGAGTGCCTGGGAGAAGAGACCAACCCCCACCTGGCCAGAACTTCCCTTCAGGCAGTTCCAGACAGTGCTCAGGTCACCTCTGAGCCTCCTCTTCTCCAGGCTGAACACCCCCAGCTCCCTCAGCCTCTCCCCACAGCACTTGTGCTCCAGTCCCTTCTCCAGCCTCGTTGCTCTTCTCACTTGGGTTGGAAGAGACCTCTGAGATCACCAAGTCCAACCCTTGATCCAACCTGACTCTGTGCCCTAGGCTGGTGATCACAGTGGGGTTGGATCAAGACATGTTGGATTCTCTGTCCCTGGAGATGTTTAAGAGGACACACAGAGCCACATCCAGTCCCTTCTCCAGCCTCGTTGCTCTTCTCTGGCCCCGCTCCAGCCCCTCAATCTCTTTCCTCAACTGAGGGGCCCAGAGGGAGTTTCAAACCACATTTCAAGGGATGGAATCAAGTGCACAAAGGAAAGAGCAAGTAGGAAACACAGGCACAGGGATGAGAAGGGCAACTCTGGAAGGGCTGAGCTGATTGTAATGGGAATGAGTTATCACAGCTTTGATTTCTCATTTAGGAACTTCAATTTTGAAGGCAGACAAAAATATGAACGAGGCACAGACAGATGTCCTGACAAATGGGGAAGGTTCAGCAAAGAAAACAAATAGTGGAACAAAAGAAGTACATTTTGAAGTAGTTAATTAAAACCTGGCTCAAAGGCAGCAGCAGGGTGAGGGGTCACAATGGTCAGTAGAACAGAAGCAGACTATGAATATTCATTCAGAGAGCTCAGTCCTGCTCATCCCCTGGCTCCAGACGAGGTCAGGGCCTCCCTGCTTTTCTCATCAACCATAGAAATTGAGAAAGCAGGGGTGGGGAAAGGAGCTGGAGCAAGATTTGACATGGAAAACATCTTGTGCTCTGAAGGGAAAGGGCAGTGTGTTGAAAGGGGATTGAACTATTTGACCAAGAACAGGGAGATGTTCATGGGATAATGAAAACACAGCCTGGCAGAACTCTGACCTGAGCAGGAGCAGGGAGATGTTCATGGGATAGTGGGAATCCAACCTGGAGGAACTCTGACCTGATCAGGAGCAGGCAGATGTTCATGGGATAATGGGAATCCAACCTGGAGGAACTCTGACCTGAGCAGGAGCAGGCAGATGTTCATGGGATAATGGGAATCCAACCTGGAGGAACTCTGACCTGAGCAGGAGCAGGGAGATGTTCATGGGATAATGGAAACACAGCCTGGCAGAACTCTGACGTGACCAGGAACAGCCAGATGTTCATGGGATAATGGAAACACAGCCTGGCAGTGCTACAGCACAGCACATGAGGGGTCCAGCTGCAGGGTTAGAATGGAGTTGCCTTTTAGATGTGTATGTGCCTTAATAACGTGTAGTGTTAAGATGAGAATCTTGGGAAGCCGTGGTTGCAACCACTGGAGAAAGGAGAGCAGGATCTGGGAATTTCAGAGGTGTGGGTGCTGCTGTGGGCTGGAAGGGGAGGACACAACACACACAGAGGGCATGTGGTGTCTGAAGGACACAAAGCAGTTGTTGAAAGGCAGAAAAAGAGAGCAGGAATAATAATTCTCAGTGCAGAGGATGGTTGTTTGGATTCCCACAGGATCTTATGCTCCTCTGAAGTTTGTTGTCAGTGCTAAATCTTTTAGGGTATTGATTGAAGGAGAGCATTTTGGTCCTGGGTATCTCTGTGAGGAGTGAATGCCATGATGGTCAGGGCAGGGAAAACAGAAGTGCTGCCACCCTCAAATAACATGAGGATTAGGATGAGTGGGTTTGTTTCAGCTGAAAAATGTGATGAAGTGTCCTCTGACAGTCAAGAAAGTAAAATGAAAAATTGGAGCTGGTGGAAACAAAACAGAATTTGGAATAGAAAGAGTATTGTCATTCAGACACATACATTGTGCAGGTTTGGTCACTCAGAGGGAGTTACTGCTAAAGGTGGATAGAAAGGACAACAAAGATGATCAGGAGGGTGGAAGGGCTCACAAGGAACAACAGCAGAGGCTGGAAAGGGAAATCTGAATGCTGTGTGACAGAGGAACATAAAACCCTGAATGCAAGAGTTGGGGGCACCCAGTGAACCTGGAAGGTAAAATGCCAGGGTCAAAATAAAGCAGGGAAAGTCCTCCCATGTGTGTAGTTACTCTTCAGAGCTCCTTGCCTGGCTGGACTTCAGAAAGGGCCTGGCTGGTCCATCACGGGCCAGTGACGGTGAGAATGACCTCAGCTTCTGGAAGTCTATTTAATAAACTACTGAAGATTATTCCTGGGAGGGACCACTGTGTGCTCTTACTCTTTTCCCTGGGCAAAGCCCCAGCATGGCTGGGCAAAGCTCTGCTCTGAGAGGAGATGTTTTAATGGAGCAATTGATGCAAATAAACCCAGGATATCCGTGTTCTGAAGCTTCCCCAAGCGTCTGTGAGCTGTGGCTTCAGTTTAGCTGCTGTGTTGCAGGGCAAGGAGCACTTTGGTAGCAGCAGGATCTGTGAGATGGTTGTAATTTGAAAAGGAGAGGATTTGTTCAGCAGAAGTTGGGATTAAAGCAGGGAATGATTTAGTGCAGGAACTCAGAGCTTGATGCCTGGACAGGTGGGATGCTGTGGGAAAGCTGTGGCAGTGATTAGGAATTTATTTGGGAAAGTATCAAGGATAAGACCATTGGGAAGTAGAGCAAGATAAATAGGATAGTAATGAAATGGTGAAGGACTTGCTTTGGTTAAACTGGGCCATCTTTAGCAGTGGTAGAACAGCATCTCACCAGGGGTGCCTCTGCCTCCCTCTCTGCCTTGAGCCTTGGTATCATGCCTGGTTAAAAATAGCATAAATTTTCTGTTGATATTTAATTGACAGAGCTACAAATAGAAAACACCAGTGGGAGCACGTTTTAAATGGTAGGGATGATCTGAGCTTTTGGGCCAAGCTTCTAATGGTCTGTGTAGGAAGATTCAATCATCATAAATCCAGTAATATGCAAGAAGATGCTACAGATTAAAATTAATGTCCAGGTAGGATAATAACTGAAAACCACAGTTTATGCTACATGGGCAGGGATAAAAGTAACAATGCCCTGGAGCTGCATGTGGTGAGACAGGGAGATAAATGCTGGAACATTATCCTGGCAGTGCCAGACCTCCTGTTAGGCCACATTTGGACTCCCACAGAAGAGTGTTGTCATATTGCAGTGGTGCAGCAAAGCACAAACACCTTGAATGAGCTTTGGGGGAACAGTGAGTTTGCAAGCCCTCAGGCACAGCTGTCTGGAATGTTCCTGAAGCACCTTGCAATGGGGTCAAACAGGAGAGAAGCTGCTGAAAGGCAAGGAGTGGATTGAGGAGAATTAGTTGCCTGCACTTGACACGTGGAGATGACAAGCACTGGGTAAGACAAGCAGAAGAGGCTCTGTCAGAGTGGTTTGGGCATGAAAACCAATTAGCAGTGAGGGTGAGGAGATGAGCTGGAGTCAGAGTGTGAAAGAAATGCATAAAATCAGCTTGGGAGGAGAAGCCTCGTTGCTGCAAGATCCTCACATGGGGCACCACTGGCTATGGCAGGAGATGGGGATTAATGTGCTGGCTGGTGGGGATTTGTACCTCCTGACTCTTTGAGGTTACATCTTTGCTGGCTTTATGAAATTTTCTGTGCCTGTCATTTTTATCCTGCCCATGTCACACTTCTGGTCTTTGGCCATCCCAGCACCTTCTGTGACTGGGAAGTACCTGTGGGTGTTCTCGGGGAGGTTGGTGAGGAGGTGATGAACAGTTTAGCCAGGAAGGTTCATTTATTGTCAGCTCTAACTCACTCTGAGTTACCTTGTTGGGATACTTGGCCAGAGATCAGCTGGCAGAGAACATGACAAATCTGAGCACAAAATACTCCACCACTTAAGCAGCTCTGCACTGAATTAGTTCTAGCAACTTGCAAACAGGATAAGGTTATAAAAGTATCTAAAATAAAAGGGGGTTTCTGCTTTGATAAGCTCTCAAAGAAAAGAACAATATATTTTCCCCAAATATCCGACAGCACATGATTATTCCTTCTTTGCTTTGAATCATCTGAAGCTTTATGTTTACAACATAACAAACTGAGTTTTGAAGTTACTTTAATTTACAAGCACAATGAAAAAACTCTGAGTAGTAGTAAAATATATCCTGGAATTAAATGTTCTCCAAACAAAATAAATGTTAGGGTTTCTTACAGAAAAAAAAAGAAAGGAAAAGATGTGCAATCTGGGTTGAAATTTTGGATACTCTGAGTGTTTAAATGTGCACAGTCTTGCTCTTCCCAATGCTCTGGCCAGAGCTTTCCACATTTCCCAGTGCACTGACCATGTTTGGATTTCAGCTGATTCTTGGCAGAACTGTTGGCCAGGATTTATAGATGTGCTCATTTAAAGGTGAACCAGCAGGAGAAATGAACCCAAGACAAAAGAGATTATAAGTCAGAGTTACAATTTAATAACAATATTACAATCAATGCAATGGCACAAAGAGAAATTGGGTTTAACCCCCAACCCCAGCAGTGTAACCCACCCCCTGGGGCACAAACGCAGGGGGGTTTGGTGGCCCCTGTGCTGAGCCCCACGTGGTTCCTCCGAGTCCAAAGGAAAAGGAAGGGACAAACCTGTTGGTGCAGATGATGGCACAGTCTGGTGGAGAGTGGGGGGCTCCTCCTGGCCAGGGTCTGCTCCTCCTCTGGATCCAATGAGTGGTCCCAGAAGTCCCCAAAGCCCCAAGATTGTCTCCCCTCAGGTGCAGGTGGGAGCCCCCAGTGCCTCCCCAGGGCAGGGAGTTCCACACTGGGGGATCTGACTCTGGCACTCAGGGGGGATTTTGGAATCTTTGCTGGCCCATGGGCAGAGCTGAGCCCTCAGGTGGGTGTGGAGGTGCCAAGGAGTCCCTGCAGGGCAGTTCTCCCAGCTCCTCTGCCAGGCTTCTTTCCCAGCCAGCTCCCAGCCTGAGGGCTCAGCTGTGCCCTGGGCAGCTGCTGCCAATGGGCCATTGGGAACAGTTGCTGGGCAATGGCCCAGAGGGTTTGGAATGCCCAGCTTTGGTCACACCCACACTGTGGTCTCGGTTGCTGAACCAGGAAAATAGAGAATGAGGCATTACTTGACAGGATGAAAAGGAAAGAAAGTTTTGGGGTGGAGAATGTCTCTGTGCATGGGCTCTGTCAGCACCAGACCTTTGGCACAAGTCAGAGCAGAAGGAGTTTTTGGAGATATGTCAGGTACAAAACTAGTTACTTACTACTTATTTTTTATGAAAATCCCTGAGATTTTCATGAGCTTTGAGATACTGTAAAGTCAGAATTCTTTGCCTTTGCACATTTCAAATATTTTAAATAATTTGGAAAGGCTTATTTAATGGTGCTGAGATTTATCTCTTGGGGATGGCACTGATCATTTTGAATAAGGTACAAGATGGTTCTATTTTTCACGATTGTCTTTGACTGATTAATGCCTCATTTAAATTCTCGGTCAGTGAAGATCAGCTATTATTTTAGTTATTTCCCTTAATTGCCTTTGTGTTGTAATTTGGCTTTAATTTTATAATTTAATTAAAAAAACTTCAACCCTCTGTATCTAAATAGTTTGCTGATGATTCTATGATTCTTTGATTCTGTGTTAATTTTCCTTTATGAAAATAATTGGATGAGGAGTTTCTAAATTGCTCCTTTTAGTCAGCAAGATCTTTATAATAGGTGAGAACTTGTTACCTTTGTATAGCATTTTAGATAATTAGGAAAAATGAGATGTGATGCTTGTCACCTTTTTCCTGGCTGGGCTGCTGCCAGCACCAGCTTTGGGACTCTGAGGGGACAGCTGGGAGGCCAAGAACTAAGGAGATGTGGAGAGCCAACTCTTGTAGAGTTGGGCTGAACTGACACCTTGAAAGGACGTGAAAAACTGGGAATTACAAGTCTTAGCAAGCTGTCCTGGTCAGCACGTGCTTCCAGCTGGGCTTGGTTTTGCAACTGTGACACTCAGAGCCATGAAGTACCTTTTGCTGCCTTCAAACCATGATGAGTTCACTGCTTCCCTACCCTGCAAGGTGCCCTCTTACCTGTGGATCCAAACCACTGCTTTGGGCATGGAGAGGAGTGACCGTGGCTGGGTGAGACAGCAGATGGATATGAATGGCTCAGCTTCGCCAAGGAAGATTTGGGAAGGGCTCCTCCCACGTGGGTGTGTCCTTTGAGCTGTGCAGTGGATGTTTTAGGTGAGGCACAGTGTGCAGAACTGGCCCCACCCTTTAACTCCTGAGGTTCATCTGCCATGGCCGAGTGAGCCTGGATGGTGTCCTAGTTCAGCAGGAGGGACCAGTTATCACTGTGTGGGGGTGATCAAAACTGTGTATTCTACCCCCTCTATTCATTCCCCAAGGACAATGGGCCATTAGCAGCAGCTGCCCAGGGAGTCACTGGCACCTTCACACCCAGCCTGAGGGGCTGTGGCTGCCAATGGGCCATCAACAGTTCAACACCCCCTGGCTCCCAGAGTTAATCACCCATTGTGTGAGTCCCCGCCCAGGGGGAGGGACTGGGGGCTCCCTGAGGGTACATAAGGGGTGGGTAAGACCTCAGGAGGCTCTTGTCAGATCCAGAGGAGCAGCAGGACCTCGACAGGAGGAGATCACCGCTCTCAACCAGACTACGACAGCCACTCTCACCCAGACCACAGCCATCACCTGCACCAACAGGTTTCTCACTTCCTTTTGCTTTGGACTTGGGGGAGCCACAGGGGTCTCAGCACAAGGGCAAACAAACCCCCTTGGGTTTGTGCCCCAGGACACTGGGTTATACTGCTGGGGTTTGTGAGTTGAAAGCAATTTCTCTTTGTGTCAGTGTATTTATTGTAATATTATTATTAAATTTTAGTCTCTGACTTACAATCTCTCTCGTGGTGAGTTCATTTTCCCTGCTGGTTCACCTTTAAACCAGCACAGATAGTGACAATGAAGTCCTCAGGATCAGAACCTACAGCCCTTGGCATTGCCAGGAGGTCTCCCAGCCAAGTACTAACCGTGGCTGACCCTTCCAAGATCTGATGGAATCAGGTGACAGGGAGGCATTTAAGTGCCTATGAGACAGCAGAATTGCTCTATGAATTGGTGCCCATCAACAGCCACAAGGTGTTCTCGTCTCCCAGGGGCAGCACAGACCTGTTCAACCACATCATGGGGCATTGGGGCAGCTTTGGGAACGACAGGCGGTTGTAGCTCCTACTCAGTGTCTGTGGCCATAGGCAGGAGAGCTGTGGATAAACAGAAATGGAAACACCGTTAGCCTGGACTGAATTAGAAATGGGAGATCCTGAGAATTCCATAAAACCTGCCCCCGGGTTAAGGGTTTAGTCTTGGGTCTGTAAATCTCAGTCACTCACAGCAGGGTGAAAAGAAGCTTTAAAGCCATATTTATTTCTTATCTGTGCTCATTCACTGTCTGTCCAAAACCATGGATATGTTACTAAGGAAAAACATCCTGTAAATGCACAAAGGTTTCTTACAGTCTTTAATTTACTGGGTTCTTGACCTAAATGCTTTATTTTTATGGTCTCCATGACATTCTGGAATACAAAGGCTGGACTGGAGAGTGTGGGCTTGGAGAGGTTTGTCAGCAGTGCCAGTAAAATGCACTACAAACATTGTATATGATGGAAATGCAGGATTTCCTCCTGGGATCAGGCATAGGAAGGGGCTACCAGGGCAGGGATGGAGTGCTCAGAAGGTGTGTGGATGAGGCACCTGGGCACAAGGTTTAGTGGTGAACACTGTGCTGAGGGGACAATTGGAACTGATGATCTTGGAGGTCTTTTCCAACCCTAATGATTCTGTGCTTCTCTGCATTCAAGTCAACAACTTTTTTTTTTTTAACTTAGGTAGGAACAACCCTCCATTTAAATTCTTGCAGATGGCACAGACACAACTTGAAGGTGTCATATGGGATGTTCTGAACATGCTAACTGTCAAAAGAGAGAGGAGAAAATCCAAAAGGAACCTTCCCTGGCTGCAAGCAGGGAATTGAGAGTTGCTAGAAGTGCAGGAGGGCTGCAGAAAGCAGGGGCTGTGTCCAAGAGAGGAAAATGGAAAAGATCAATACCTGGCAGATTAAACAGTGAAGTGTGCCAGGAGAGGTCTGGGAGGACAATTTGAGGAGGGCATGAAAACTAATAAATCCCTTTGCAAGCATGGCAGGTGGAAAAGCTGCCCACGGAGCTTGTGGCATGAGTAATAGAGGCACCAAAGGAATAACCACAGAGAAGGAGGCCAGAACAGGAGAGGAGAAGGAACATTTTGCATCTGTGTCCCTACAGAGAAGTTTGAACACGTTGCCAAGCTCCTGTTTGGAGGGTGAATCCTTGTTGCAACCACGCTGCAGTTTCTCAGATCTGGTATCACATCTGAGAACAAAGCAATGTGGGTGCCTGTTCAGTAGCCTTGGGTGTGGGTGGTGCCCAAAGGCTCCAAGGAAAACTGAGTTGCCATGAAAGGAAAGGTGAGGTGCTCACATGGAGAAAGGAATGATAAACCACAGGAATGTGGCAGCTGTTGTCCTTCTGTGCTGGGTTAAAGGTAAACCAGCAGGAGAAACGAACACAACACGAAGGAGATTGTAAGTCAGAGTTGCAATTTAATAAAAATATTACAAAAATGCAATGGCACAAAAAGCAAGTGAGTTTAACCCACAAACCCCAGCAGTGTAACCCAGTTCCCTGGGGCACAAACACAGTGGGGAGGTGAAAAACCTGTTGCTGCAGATGATGGTCACAGTCTGGTGGAGAGTGGTGGGCTACTCTGCTCCTCCTCTGGATCCAACAAGTGGGTTCCCAAGTCCAAAAACCCCCTGAGATTCTCTTCTCTCCCCTCAGGTGCAGGTGGGAGCCCCCAGTGCCTCCCCCAGGGCAGGGAGTTCCACACTGGGGGATCTGACTCTGGCAGTCAGGGGGAATTTTGGAATCGTTGCTGGCCCATGGGCAGAGCTGAGCCCTCAGGTGGGTGTGGAGGTGCCAAGGAGTCCCTGCAGGGCAGTTCTCCCAGCTCCTCTGCCAGGCTTCTTTCCCAGCCAGCTCCCAGCCTGAGGGCTCAGCTGTGCCCTGGGCAGCTGCTGCCAATGGGCCATTGGGAACAGTTGCTGGGCAATGGCCCAGAGGGTTTGGAATGCACAGCTTTGGTCACACCCACACAGGGATAAGCTGGTCCAACCTGCTGAACTGGGACACCTTCTCAAATACCCTCTGGGAAATCAGCTTCATCTCCTCGTCTACACGTCAGTAGCTCAGCCAAGCACCGTGGTTGGCTGCTCCTCACCTGCCTGGGAGCTGAATCACTCCTGGTTTGCTTTCCAGCTAAGGCTCCTGCTGAATCCTCTCTCCTCCTTTGCCTTTGCATCCTTAGCACCAGGATGCCTGCAAGCTCCCAGCAGCTCCTGCAGCACTGGGTGTTTTTACAGCACATGAAGATGGCAATAATCAACCTGCTTGTTAATTGCTCTTCTTACAACTCTGCTGCTGTTGGAGTCTTAAATACCCCGTGCAAAATGCAAAGAGAATTATGTGTGAACTGCTGCATGAATGGAATAAAAGAAGCAGAAGTTTTTATTTACTTCCATTGTAGCGTTTGCTTTGGGATCCTGGGAAGTGTTTTGAAAACTGGAGTGACAGGCAGGATGTGTTGACACAGCACACAGGGATGTCTTTAAAATGTTGTGACAATCTGAGGGATTGTTTTTCTATACTCAGTCACACTTTATACTAATTCCTGCATAGTTCTTGCCATAGGATCTCAGAATGATTTGAGTTGGAAGGGACTTTAAAGATCATCTTGTTCGCTGGGCAGGGACACTTCTCACTGTCCCAGGGTGCTCCAAGCCCTGTCCAACCTGGCCTTGGACACTTCCAGGGATGGGGCAGCCACAGCTTCTCTGGGCACCCTGTGCATTTCTAAGCACAAATGTGCAAATACAAATCTCTTTACCCCTCCTCAAACTCTCCCTGTGGCTTGAAACCATTTCTCACCTGCAGGCAGGAGTGACATAACGCCGGCCCCGAGATTCCACCTCTTCCCCCCTTCCCGCAAATCCCACAGAACACATTTTGTCACAATAAATTGAGTGCTTAGCGTTCCACTCCAGACCTTGTGTGCCAGTAGGGGTGGGAATGCTGTGACCTGGAGGCCTGGCAGCTGCCTCAGTGTGAGCCTTACCTGTTGCTGACTTTTTTCCCTTCTCTCCGGTAGATCGAGGTTTTTACGGGCTCGTTCTACCTCTAACAGCATTTTCTTTACAGCTGCATATGACGGAATGAGCTGTAAAAATTCGTCGGGTGCAGTTTGCACTAAATTCCACAAATTTGTGCTAATTTTATCACACACTTTTATGGAAAGCGTGGAATTGGCATTTGTTAAGTGCTTTTGAGTGAAACACTAATTCAAAAATTCTTGTAATGCTTGTTTTTCAATGTTTGTTTTTGTAACACGAGCTAGTTTTTCAAATTTATTAAGTAATAAGTTTGTTTTAGTCGAGTTGGAATTTTTCATCTTTTTTTAACTCACTGGTTCGAAGATTGTGGTTTCTTTAGTCTACATTTTTTTAGCAGTTCTTAAGGTTACTACACAAAACTCCCAAGTTTACGGGAGACAGAAGCTTTCGGAGGCTTCTCTACAAAGCACTTAAAAAACTGGGGCATAGCAGCTCTCAGAGGCCACTTCTTAAGGTTCTAGGCAGGTTTGCAGGTGGCTTCCATGTCTTCAAATCACGTCAGGGTCACCAATCGTTGCAAATTTGCGCTAGTGGAGACTGCACACACCAATGTGATGTTCAAGCAAATCTCAAGTTTATTCAAAAACACAGGTATATATGACCTCAAGTGACCCCGCCCCAGGTGCGGTGGTCTGACTCCATGTTATGGGTTCACCTAGGTGGGCCTAGATTTGGGCTCTGAAGTGTGGACTAGGCCGAAGCTGTCAGCTGACTTGAGCTGGGCTGAGCTAACAGCTGACCTCTTCTAGCCAGTAATTTTGTATTCCATACCACACTATGACATCATCTCCAGGGAAGTAGGAACCAGTGTGGGAGTGGTTAAGGCAGTCACTTCTCAGCCTCCTCTTGGGAGGACACACGATGCTGTCCCAGGGGGGATGGAGAGGACCAGGCCCAGCACTGGCTCACAGGGTACCTCAGGAAAGTAAAATGTGTTGTTCTGGGTCTCTCCTTTCTGCTTGGGTTTGTCTCCCTGGGGAATAAGCTTCTTCTTAAGTAATGTGTAGTTAGGACAGTAAAGTTTGTGTGTTCGTTAAGAAGTTGAGGTGGGGAACTTGTTGTTGCAGACTTGTGTGAGTGTATATTTGTACTCTCTTCTAATTGACTCTTTCTTTCTGTGAAAAATATATGTAGATTTAGTATAAATGCAGTTTGAAGTGTTTTTTTTTTCCTTTCCCCTCTCTTTTCCTCCCTTTCCCTGGTGTTAGGAGGGAGGCTTTTCTCTCTGTGCTTGGGGGGGTTGGCAGTTGCTTATCTCAAACCAAGACACTCCAATTGGTTGAAACTGGGAACATGTCCTTTTAAGGTGAAAACGAAACCTGTAATATAGTCCTCCAGACCCACCCGAATCAGGGGCTGCAACACTTACCCGTCAGCACCTGCTGGAGCACCCAGTGCCGCAGCACGATGCCAATTCTTTCCCCTGGCAAGCTGTCACCTGGCAGGCTGGCCCTCCTGCTGCAACCTCCCCTGAAGGGTATGGAACTAAATGATGCACAAACAAGGCAGGCTACGGTTTATTTAAAATTACTGGTTTAGGTGTTCCTGCAGGAAAATGATTCTCTGGGGAAATGAACTGTGTGTATTTAAACAGGCAGCAGAAAGGCTGGTTGGGGATGGGATAAGTGTTCAAGTCAGTGTGTGTGTTATCCTGGGTTTCCTGTGTTGCCTACTCTCCCAACAGCTGCTTTCTGTGTTTGCTCCCTGATTACAGCTGTTCCTTGTCACCTCTTTGGTTTGGTAAGTGGCAAAAAAGGGTGGATTTAACCCCTTGCAGCAACATTGTCTGCCAGAAACAACTGATGGGATTCATGGGAATTTCCTATTTCCAACTCAGTTCATTCCAAAGCTTCTTCCATGACCAGTATGAAGCCACATGGCCATGCAACCCTCCCATTAAGTTTACTTTTATAAATTTCTGTAAGTATATTTATGAAATGGTCAAACATTTTGCTATTTTAAGGTGCCTGGTGATGTTTGGATAAAAGGCTCTGGAAGGAATTCAGGGTACCAAGAGTGCACTCATCTTCACCCCTTCACACCAGGCTAACCCTGTGGCTCTGCTGCTGTTTGGAATGCCCCAGGTCATTGCCAAGGATGATTTTCCCCTGCCCACTTAATTACAGAGTTCCTTTGGCCCCATTGAAAACCAGGGCTGGGACTGTTCTTGACTCAGTGAAATGGCATTAACTGTGGTCTTGTCTTTTGAGCCCGTGGATGTGGATGTTGTTTGTAAGATAAAACACAGATAATGTCAGGATTTTGTTAATAGAAGTCAATTCATCACCTCAAGTAAGGCCTCCTGGAGGGGAACAAATGCAGCTCTTTGTCACCAGGTAGGTTTGCAAGAGCCTCCATTAGGAGACTTCAGGGCATAAATTGAAACAGGGGGCATCCCACTGGATTTGTGGAGAAAAAAATAAAATAAAACACTTGGCTCACTCTGAAGAGAGTTTGGTGCTGGATGTCCATCCTTGGGAGATCTTAGGATTGACTGGAGGGGGGTCTGGGCTCCCTGTGTGGATGAGGTTTCTGCCTGGACATCTGAGGTCCCCGAAAGGTGTCTGTGAGTCTGTGGAGGAAGGAGCAGGACAGAGCACACATCAGGCACCACTGCACATCTCCTGCAGGGCACTCTGAAGGCCACAAGAATTGTTCTTGCTCTGAGCAGCAAGTTCTGTTACATCAGATACCTGTTGCAGCAGCCTCTTCCTGCTGGTTTGCTTTTCTTGCCTTTTTCCAGGAAACACAACACATAAGATGCAGTAAACTCACCTTTAGTCTTTAATTCCCAATATATTAGAGAGAGAAAGAGAGAAGGAGAGAAGGAGAGAGAGAAGGAAATGAAGAAAGGAAGGGAAGGGAAGGAAGGGAGGGAGGGAGGGAGGAAGGGAGGGAGGGAGGAAGGGAGGGAGGGAGGGAGGGAGGGAGGGAGGAAGGGAGGGAGGAAGGGAGGAAGGGAGGAAGGGAGGAAGGGAGGAAGGAAGGAAGGAAGGAAGGAAGGAAGGAAGGAAGGAAGGAAGGAAGGAAGGAAGGAAGGAAGGAAGGAAGGAAGGAAGGAAGGAAGGAAGGAAGGAAGGAAGGAAGGAAGGAAGGAAGGAAGGAAGGAAGGAAGGAATGGAAGGAGGGGAAGGAAGGAAGGAGGGGAAGGAAGGAAGGAGGGGAAGGAAGGAAGGAGGGGAAGGAAGGAAGGAAGGAAGGAAGGAAGGAAGGAAGGAAGGAAGGAAGGAAGGAAGGAAGGAAGGGAGGAAGGAAGGAAGGAAGGAAGGAAGGAAGGAAGGAATGGAAGGAAGGAATGGAAGGAGGGGAAGAAGGAAGGAAGGAAGGAAGGAAGGAAGGAAGGAAGGAAGGAAGGAAGGAAGGAAGGAAGGAAGGAAGGAAGGAAGGAAGGAAGGAAGGAAGGAAGGAAGGAAGGAAGGAAGGAAGGAAGGAAGGAAGGAAGGAAGGAAGGAAGGAAGGAAGGAAGGAAGGAGGAGGAAGGAAAGGAAGGAAGGAGGGGAAGGAAAGAAAAGAAAGAAAGAAAGAAAGAAAGAAAGAAAGAAAGAAAGAAAGAAAGAAAGAAAGAAAGAAAGAAAGAAAGAAAGAAAGAAAGAAAGAAAGAAAGAAAGAAAGAAAGAAAGAAAGAAAGAAAGAAAGAAAGAAAGAAAGAAAGAAGAAAGAAAAGATCCTTGAGAACTGAAAATGTAACTGGTGTTTTCTCGGCAGGCTTGATAAGATGGTAAAAGCAGGAATTAATAAAATGCTCTTTTGATCTTTTTATTTTCATAAAATCACATTTCCATCCCAACCTACAGTATTTCTCCTGGCTTTTTGGAATTGTGACAAAAGGAGAGAACCACTGGCAGTGATTGGTGATATTAAAGACAGCAGAGAAAAAGAAACTCTGTTGGGTGTCTGGAAGTGTGAAATGGAGAATCTGAAGGGCAGGTGTGTTCCCACTGAACTGTCCATGGTACAAACCACCCAACCCACACCTGGACTGAGCATGAACCAGAGTATGACACTGAGGAACTTCCTCCATAAGGCAGGAATTGTTAATAGTTCTCCAGCAGCTTTCTGGACAGGGAATTTGGCCAGATTTGCTTAAAGTGAGCCAAGTGGATTAGAGAAACATCACACAGACTATTGTGTTTGGGTTTTTTTCTGGTAATTCATTGATGTAATCAAATAAAAGTTTATTTGCCTGCAAGGGGAAAGGTTCCAGAAATGGTATTTTGCAACATTTCTTAAATAACGGGAGTGTTTCTTCTGTGAACTGAACCTGATTTATTCACTTTCTTGCCCCGCTCTGAAGTTTATAAGATTTCAGAGATATCAGAGGGAAAAGCTTTTTGCAAATCAGAGTGGGTGGGTGGAGACTTCCTCTGGGATGAACTTCTGGTGGCCTTTCAGTGCCTGAAGGGGCTGCAAGAAATCTGGAAGGCAACTGTTTCCAAGGGTCTGGAGTGCCAGGACACAGGGAATGGCTTCCCACTGCCAGAGGGCAGGGACAGATGGGATAGTGGGAAGGAATTGTTGGCTGTGAGGGTGGGCAGGCCCTGACACAGGTTGGGCAGAGAAGCTGTGGCTGCCCCATCCCTGGGAGTGTCCAAGGCCAGGTTGGACAGGGCTTGGAGCACCCTGGGCTGGTGGGAGGTGTCCCTGCCCATGGCAGGGGGTGGAATGGGATGAGCTTTAAGTTCTCCTCCCACCCAAACCATTCCATGATTCTGTGATATAAAATAGCACTTTATCTGTCAGGAGAAATGAGTGACACACACACATTTTTGCAGTTTTTCTTGTTCCAAGATTTTGCACTTTGAATTATTTGTAAAGCACCTTCAGCTTCAAAAATACCCTCGACACCAATGCAGACAAACCAAAGCAATGGAGGCAAGGAATTCACCCACCTTGCTGTGGCACTGCCAACTATCCCAGGGAGGGAAGTTCCTAATGAAAATATTGAGTTAGTATCACTGAAAGAGCTTTAATTATTGTGGTAAAAGTGACAAGCAAGTTTTGGGTATTATAAATATATTTGCAGTTGGTTTAGATAACAATAACTTATTAGTATTTAAACTGTCTTGAGGAGCACAGGTGGGTGAGTTTAGTGTGGATAAAGTGAAGTTTTTATATAAATCCTCCTTTTTGGGAAGTCCTGGGGGTTATTTAGACATTATTTGGGGGGAAACAGTGACATCCCTTCCCCTCAACAGCCTTTAAGACACTGGAAACTGTGGGCAGTGAGATCCAGGTAGCCTCATTCCAGATTCTGCCTTTAATTAGTGGTTTGCTGAGGGGCAGCTTGGTGAAAATTGCTGGTGTTTGGCATGCACAGAGTAACCTCTAAGCAGCAGGTATTAATATATTTAGAAAAAATGGGTTTGTGTCAAGAAATAATTATTGTTGTGGAAAGATAATGCCCTTCTTTTGAGAGTGAAGGATTTCTTGTAGGAGAGTTCCTTGGTTCCTCAGATGTCTTTATTTAATGAGCCAAATATCAAAGTAGGGGATTAGTAACTTACTGGGAGTGAAGTCGAGAAAAGCAAACCCAAATTAACATTTCCCCAAAATATTACAGGTCTCCAGGTCTCTCCAGCTCTCAAAAGACAGCCGGGGAATTGTTCTTTCTCCAAACTCTTCAGGCTGCAGGATGAACGTAAGAGCCAAAAGCAGCTGAAATCCCACCCCGTGCTGTACTCCCAGTGCTGTAACCAGTTTATCTCCCGCCCAGGCTGGACTTTAAGCACCTAATCCATTTACGTACATATCAATTACCCCCGAGTGGGTAATTAGCGAGTTATCCCGTTAGGGAAGCAATCAAGCAATCACATCTGTTACCGTTTTTCGCAGTTCAGCAGAGATTGTGGGCGCCTTCTTGCAGCAAATATTTGACCTAAATGCTGCTGCTCAGTGATCACTAAATAAAACCTCCTAGGAAAACACAGACATCAGGAAAACGATGTTCGTTTGGGGGATGGAAGCCCTGGAGTTTGGGAGCATTTACAGCATTCGTTTTACAGGTGTTTTAAAAGCAGGAGTCAAAGCCTGTGGTGTCATCGTGGCTTCTTTACGTGCCTTGGATGAGCTGCATGTAGGTTTTTAAGCAGCTGCCAAACTCCTGCCCTAACTCAAACCAGGGAGTGGTCCCAAAGCTTCAGGTGATGTTACAGGAGGGAAAATTCAGTTTTCGGAATGCACAGGTTAAATTTCAGCACTATTTCGTTTCTAAGTGTAGCTTGAAGGTTCTTCCCCAACACAGACACCGAAGGGAAGAAATCACCGAGCACCACATTGTTTTGCACCCAGTGGGAATCTCTTTTGTGCCTTGCAAAGTGTCTCCTGGGGAAGGCCGGGGAATTAAAGGCTCTGTTTTGTTTTGTTTTCTGCGGACAGGTAGGAAGAGCTAATAATAGCTGTTAAAGCATCCTCTTCCTTCTCTTTCATTAACAGAAGATTGAGGCCAGGCTTAGATCAGTTAGCAGGGGACATTAGCAAATGAGGTGGTGCAGAAGGTCCCTGCGAAAGGGGTTTGTGGCTTGAAGTCCTGCAGCAATTCAGGATCGGGTTGGGCAAAGGAGACACATTGTACAAATGAGATCAAGTCCCTTTGTACAAGGAGCTCCTCAGTCATCTGTCCGTGGGGCTTTGGGTGTGTGTTAGAAGCAGCGCTGAGGCTTCTAAAGCCCTTTCTATGGAACAGAAAGCAGGGGAGCAATGGGCTGCTGGTGCCTGTAATCCCTGAGCCGGGGTGGGCTTTTAGCTCTTGCTGCTTTGGGTGTGAAGAGAAGTGAGGAAAATGAAATTCTGCCCTTCCCTTCCAGCCTGCTGAACCAATTCTGATCTTCATTCACGGGCCTCCCAAAGCACAGAGTCCTGAATACTGTCACAACACCTGAACTCCACAGACAGTTCTCAACTGAGCCTTTTAGGGGCTTTCAGGGGCTTCAACCCCTGTCACTAAATCACTTGACTGCATCTCATTTTATGGGTTTTTCTTTTTGTTATTTTATTTCTCAGTCCTCTTCATCATGAGTTAGAGTTACTGGGTAGTTGTGGAGAGAAGGGAAGAGGAACAAAGAAGGGGAGAGCCAACTATGTTTACATTAACAATATTTAAACTGTTCTTGCTCAAGAATATTCAAGTTTCAGGAGGGACTGTACTGTATTCAGAACTGGTTTTTTTTCACACAGTTGCACACAATCTTAAAACTCATACACACCATGCAAACTATCCAACATCACACAGCTATGGCTAATTATTAAGTAATACATATTTCCCAAAAATCTCTGGATCTAAACAGTCTTCATGCAACTTATTTCAACTTTATTAAAGAGCTCTTTTGATGTTACTCCGTGCAGCTTCTGCAGGTTTCATTCCAGCTCAAGGTCTCCAGACATGTTCCTTTCTTATCTCAGAATCTGGCACCTGCAAGTTTGTCTTTGGTTTGCCAGCCTGAAAATGTGTGAATCCCAACAAAACACCTCCTAAAGCTTCTTTTTCAGTTCATAGTCAAGGAAAAAAAAAAACCACCAAAAAAAAAAAGGTGTTCCCTTTGTGTTCCCTTAGTGCTAAGTGACTAAAGGAACACGTGGTGTGGATCAGGAGCATCCTTTGGAGCTGTCACTTACTGTGAGAGGCATCAGGTGTTGGCTCTGCTCCAGGCTGGGGCAGGGTGTCCCAAGAGCTGTGGGACTCCAGGGCTGGTGCACAGGGTGCTGCCTGAAATGGGAAGCTCAAAATCAGTGGGGTCCCCTCTTGGTGGGTCAGGTTTTGGCCTGAGAGGTGAAGGAGGAGGCAGCACATCCAGGGGCTCTGCACACACAAATATCTTTGTGCTTTGCTTGGCTCTTTGCTCAAGGCACAAAGAATCCATGACTTTAGTAAGTGAAGAGGTGACATAAATAGCTGCTCAGTGCACGAGTCTTTGCAAGGTCTTCAAAGCTGCAGCTTTCCAGGAAAGAAGCAGTAATTATAAACAACAAACCCCTCCTTGTCTAACAATGTTTCAGGGCGAAATGTGGCTTGGAGTGTGGGCTCTGGATGAACTTTGGGACACTTTGTGCAAGGGGCAGTTTCCCTGCAATCCAGTCTTTTCCTGAACTCCCCATTGAACCCAGCCTGGCCATGGCTCTTGGGCTTACTTGGGGCTGGAGGTTGTCCCAGAAGCTCAGACATGCTTGTGATTCGTATTCCCTGGGCAGTATTTATGGAAATGGAAGTCCTGTCACCCTCCTGTCTGTCCCTCCCTTGTGTCTCGTGCCTTCTTTCCCTCACTGACACTTTTCAGGGGCTCAGGAGGACATTTTCAGCTGCTGAGGGCACACAGGTCACACCCTGAGTTGGTGGCATCCACTCCTACCCTGCTGCCATTTCTCTCCCTGTCTCCCCACTGGTATTCCCAATAGGATATGCAATAATCAGCTTTACCAAAACTTCCACAATTTCCAGACTTGACTCTCAGCTGTCTCTCAGCTCTCCAACATCCACATTTTTCCACAGAAAAATGCCCACTATCCTTCAGACTGGGCTGTCCACACCTCTTTCACTATTGGGGTACTTCCACCTCTTGTGATTCATATTCCCTGGGCAGTATTTAAGGAGACTGAAGCCCCATCCCAAGGGTGCCAGCACCTGGAAGCAGCCCTGGATCTGGCTGAGGGAGATCAAGGACCCCACATCCCTTTTTCCAGCACACAGTGCAGGTGTTTCCACACAGAGAGCTCATCCTGAAGAGCTGGGACTGCTGGGTAGGAGGCTCAGATTTCCTCCTAAAGTCAACATCACACTTCACACCCCTCTGGAGGTGGTCCCAAAAGCTCAGGCACACTTGATTCTCTGCTGAAGGTGGTCCCAAAAGCTCAGACACAGTCAATCCTCTGCTGAAGGTGGTCCCAAAAGCTCAGGCACACTTGATTCTCTGCTGAAGGTGGTCCCAAAAGCTCAGGCATGTTTGATTCTCTGCTGAAGGTGGTCCCAAAAGCTCAGACACACTTGATCCTCTGCTGAAGGTGGTCCCAAAAGCTCAGACACACTTGATCCTCTGCTGAAGGTGGTCCCAAAAGCTCAGACACAGTCGATCCTCTGCTGAAGGTGGTCCCAAAAGCTCAGACACACTTGGTTCTCTCATGGCCTCCTGGGAGGTGAAGCCAAATTAGCTCTGAAATCGAGACACTACGGGAAATTTTCAGCACCATATGGATTTTCTCAAAAAAGTGAGCACTCAGTGGCTGCAGAGAAACAAATTCCTGAGTTAACAGACTCTCTTGGCAAAGCTTCAGCAGCCACAGAGCTGCTTTTGGCCCTTTGTCAAATCCTCAGGAGGGTTATCAGGGTGCTGTGCTCTGATCCAAGCTGTCTGTCTGTCCTCTTCTGAAGCATATTTATTTCTCATGTTGAGTTTGATCCCAGAATAGAAGTTTCAGTGTTCCTTGTTGGATGCTTTTCATGGTCTCCTGAAAAGCCCCTGCCCCCAGAGTCCTGTCTGTGCCAACTCAGATGATTCCATAGCCCTATACCCGAGGGCTCATGCAGGACAAGACAGTGACTCATCCTTTCCTCTTATAAATAGCACCCAGAAAACTGAATAGAGGCAGTAAACAATGAACACAAGGATTACAAAAATGCTCCCATTCTTCACAAGTTAATTTTAGAGTAAAGTCAACATTTGTTTGTGGTTTACAAAGATCTCCATCCCCATCACTGGTGTTGTCATTGTTACTGTGACTATTTTTGTGCTTTACATTTGCAAAGGGTTATTTTTGACCAGATGGAAGGATGCACATTGGCCATCAATGGCAGTCAGAGGGTGGGTTCCTCCTACACCACCAGGAAGGTGGATTTCTTTGCCAACACAAAGGTTTTCTTTTCTTTTGGAGGAGATGGTGGTGAGAGATGGGGAGAGTGACTTGATAAACTGATTCCTGCTGCCTGTTAGAACCTGAAAAGTAGGACACTGGCAAAGAAGGGACACTTCATTTCTGCAGACTTTCAGAAGTGTCAGTGTGAGGGTCTTGGTCAGACCTTGGGGGATTCTACCCCACCATCTCCTTGCAACTTTTCCAAACTATTTGTGTCCTGGTTGTGACCTCATTTGACTTTGCTGTTCACTGTTTCTGCCTGTTTTGATCACTGGTATTTCATGTTGATAAGACAGAAGTTTAGAACCCTCCCAAAGAGAACATGGAATTTTGCAGGGAGAAAAAAGTCAGCTTTCATCCTTCACTCTCACTGTCTTTGATTTGTGAAGCAGAAGGTGCCAGAGAACAGCCCCGTGGAGGAAAATTTGATGGGTTCCAGGTAATGAACAGCAAAGACCTGAGCAGGTTAACTGGCAACAGGGAATATGAATCATGCAGTCAAAGCAGCCAAAGCTCTTGGTGGAGTCAGGCATGTCATCACTGGGCAAGGCTGATTGCTCTGCCAAGGGAAAGAAAACATTTCTTTCCTTTTTTTCCTGCTGAATCAAAGTCATCTCCCTGCTATGACAGCAGCTGTCCCACAGGTATTGAGCTCTGTGTGGGAGAGGGAAATTCTCTGATTAAATTGCTGCTGTGACCAAGGTAATGCCCAGGGGGAGGGGACAGGAGGAAGAATCAGCCTTTGCTGTGTCATATTCCAGAATGGAAATGTGGCACTTCATAAGGAACAGCAAAAAAAAAATTGTCATAATTAAGTTTAGCAGCTTAAAATAACACAGGACACAGTGTGAGTTCTGGTACAGCCAAAATGAGGTGCAGACCTTTGGGGAAGTGTCTTCAGGGCTTATTGTCCCAAAAATGCCCTTTCTGACTGATGCCAAAGGAGTTTTTGTTCTGATTTTCACATTTTGTAGATTTTAGGAACACAGTAGTTGTAGATTTTTAGAGGGTTAATATTTCTAACAGTTTAATGCCTTTCTATCACTACCCCTGTCCCAGAACAGGGAGCTCAAATTCCTTTAGTTAATTAATCTTGTTTAGACTCCTTTCCAAGGTAGAGCTGAAGGATATCAGAGACCCACAGAATGAAACATAAACACAGGTCAGAGTGACCCAAAAGCCAGAACTGGATGAGCTCCAAGAGACCTTTGTGTGCCTGAGGAAGGAGAGGATGAAGACAGAGGGTCTTGATGACCCCAGACCCAATTCCAGGGGTTGGACCAGGGATGGGACTGGGGCTGGACTGAGAAATGTGTAAAGCAATTGATGCCAAAGGGGGTTTTGTTCTGATTTTCACATTTTGTAGATTTTAGGAACACAGTAGTTGTAGATTTTTAGAGGGTTAATATTTCTAACAGTTTAAGTTTAATGCCTTTCTATCACTACCCCTGTCCCAGAACAGGGAGCTCAAATTCCTTTAGTTAATTAATCTTGTTCAGACTCCTTTCCAAGGTAGAGCTGAAGGATATCAGAAGGGCCACAGAATGAAACATAAACACAGGTCAGAGTGACCCAAAAGCCAGAACTGGATGAACTCCAAGAGACCTTTGTGTGCCTGAGGAAGGAGAGGATGAAGACAAAGGGTCTTGATGACCCCAGACCCAATTCCAGGGGCTGGACCAGGGATGGGACTGGGGCTGGACTGAGAAATGTGTAAAGCAATGATTGGAGGGATCTTATTATAAAAGCCATGGAAACAAGAACTGGGACACACATGCCTGTCATCCTGTATTCCTGTGGGCTGTAGGCCTGGGATATTAAAGGACCTTTACTTTTTATCTTACCCTTCACTAACGTGCTCAGAGTCCTGTTTTGGGAGGAAGGGTCATTCATGGCATCATGACTGAAAGCTTTTGTTACTCCTCCTCAACCTGAGTTTGGGTGGAGAGGCTGTTCTGCTGTTCTCTGAACGACCACAGAAGTTCCTCTGCCCAGTGTAGATGAATGTCCCCAGGCAGAGCCAGCTGACCTCTCACATGCTGCTTGGCACAGAAAAGGCTCATATAGGACTTACTGTTTTAAAAGTTTTGGTTGCTTTTAAATAAATATTTTTGGTCTCCCCCCCAAAAATGTGTGGCTATAAAGAAATGGAGGCTTCTGTAATGAATGGATGTTCCTGCTGCCTTTATAGGAGCATTATTTCTTATTTCTAGCACGTTATCCTCAGCGGGATCTCCACTTCCTAATATTATTCTGATTTAAAATTAATAAAGTTTAGTTGCCCTGAATATAAATGTTGGCTCTGCAACTTGTATAAATCACAAGAAGAAGTGCTGTCCTCCCTTGAAAATATAAACTGGGTGTAGAGCACAGAATGATGTCAGAGGAGCAAATCCACTCGGATGGTAATGCCTCTATTTCCCAATGAAATTTACCTCTAGGAGTCAAAAAGAGAGATGTGACATTGGAGCCAAAAGGGTGAGAGGGAAGAAATGGGGTTCAGGATGTTGAATTTGCTTCTCAAGGTGTAACAATAGAGTATTTATTTCCAGATAATTATGGTAATGAGGGGACAGCAGTGGATATTGCCTACCTTGACCTTAGTAAGGCTTTTGACAGTGTCTCCCTCAACATCCTCCAGGCAAACTGGGCAGTGTGGGCAGTGCCATGGCCTGAGAACTGGCTGGGCAGCAGATCCCAGGGGTGGGCATCAGTGGCACAGGGGCTGGTTGGAGCCTGTCACTGGTGGTGCCCCCAGGGCTCAGTGCTGGCCCAGGGCTGTGGGACTTGCCCCACTGGTGCCAGGCAGGGTCGGTGCCTCCCCCATTGGCTGTGACACAAAGCTGGAGGAGCAGCGAGCCCAGAGGGCTCTGCCCCTCTCGGAAGGGCTGCCCAGGCTGGAGAGAAGGGTACAGAGGAACTGCCTGCAATTCCACAGGGGCCAGGGCAGGGCCTGCACCTGGGCAGGGACAACACCAGGGACCAGCACAGGCTGGGGGGACCTGCTGGAGAAGGACCTGGGGGTCCTGGTGGGCAACCAGCTGTCCCTGCCCAGCAGTGAGCCCTGGGGACAAGGAGGGCAATGGGGTTCTGGGGAGCAGCAAGAGGGGCACTGGCAGCAGGGGGTGCCGGGGGGCAGCAGGAGGGCACTGGCAGCAGGGGATGCTGGGGGGCAGCAGGAGGCCACTGGCAGCAGGGGATGCTGGGGGGCAGCAGGAGGGCACTGGCAGCAGGGGATGCTGGGGGGCAGCAGGAGGGCACTGGCAGCAGGGGATGCTGGGGGGCAGCAGGAGGCCACTGGCAGCAGGGGATGCTGGGGGGCAGCAGGAGGGCAGTGGCAGCAGGGGGTGCTGGGGGGCACCAGGAGGGCACTGGCAGCAGGGGATGCTGGGGGGCAGCAGGAGGGCAGTGGCAGCAGGGGATGCTGGGGGGCAGCAGGAGGGCACTGGCAGCAGGGGGTGCTGGGGGGCAGCAGGAGGGCACTGGCAGCAGGGGGTGCTGGGGGGCAGCAGGAGGGCACTGGCAGCAGGGGATGCTGGGGGGCAGCAGGAGGGCAGTGGCAGCAGGGGATGCCGGGGGGCAGCAGGAGGGCAGTGGCAGCAGGGGATGCCGGGGGGCAGCAGGAGGGCACTGGCAGCAGGGGATGCTGGGGGGCAGCAGGAGGGCAGTGGCAGCAGGGGATGCTGGGGGGCAGCAGGAGGGCACTGGCAGCAGGGGATGCTGCCCCTGTGCCCAGCCCTGGCAGGCACAGCTGCAGGGCTGTGCCCAGCTCGGGCTCCTCAGCACAGCAGGGCCAGGGAGCTCCTGCAGCGGGGCCAGCGCAGGCTGCGCAGATGCTGAAGGGCCTGGAGCAGCTCTGGCAGCAGCAAAGGCTGAGGGAGCTGGGGCTGGGCAGCCTCCAGAGCAGAGCCTGGCAGGGACCTCCCCAGGGCTGGCAGTGCCTGCAGGGAGGGGGCAGAGCACGGCCCGGGCTCTGCTCGGGGGGCCCAGCCATGGCACCAGAGCAACGGGCAGCAACTGATGCCCAGCAAGTGCCACCTGGGCAGGAGGAAGAACTTCTTGGCTGGGCAGTGCCCCAGCCCTGAGCAGAGCCCAGAGAGGGGGGGAGTCTCCTCCCTGGGGATATCCCAGAGCTGTGTGGGCACAAAGCTGTGCCAGGTGCTCTGGGATGGCCCTGCTGGGGCAGGAGGTGGCACCAGATGCCCCACTGTGGGCCCTCCCAGCATCACCCACTCTGGGACTCTGTGATAATCCAGAACAAAATCTCAATATTTCTTCATTAATGAGCTCCCATCTCATTAAACAAAGATTGGTACCAACCTGATATTTGAGCTCAGTTAGAATTATCAGCGAGAATGCAAAATAATTGCAGTGATTCTCATTTGGAGCCTATTGGATATGATTTGTCATTTCTCTCAAGCTGCTCTCAGTCACGGCACAGATGAGCAGAGAGAGAGGAATGGGCTGATCATCTGTACTCCTGTGGAGCTGAGCTGCTTTTGCTGTTCTGTGTTTGATGTTGACCTGCTCAAGTCATGGCCATTACAGGTACACCCAAGTCTAGCGAGTCCCTTATTTAGATGAATTCCTCTGTTCTGAAGTGCATATTGAGGGCACTGCAGTGATCACTCTTGTGCCCTGGGCTGACTCCACTCCCAGAGTACTGTTACATTTGGCTGGGGCACATTCTCAAAGTGGTCGAGCATAGAACTGGGAACTAAGCCTTCCTACCATGTATCCCTTAGGAACCCCTGTATTCCCTTAGGAAATGCAGTGCTTGGTTTCTGCAAGAGAACAGTTTTCAGCCTTGGCTCACCTTGTGCTCAGTGCATGGTCTGCTCGTGGGTTCCCCCTTACCCTCCCTGCCACTTTTTCATTTGCAGACAAAGGGGGTGGCCCAGAGGGCATCCTGAACCAGCCAGGCTGGGGACATGCCTTCCTTTGTGCAAGGATCCCATCTGATCCAGTCTGGGTCAGAAGAGGGGTGTGAAGTGTGATGTTGACTTTAGGAGGAAATCTGAGCCTCCTACCCAGCAGTCCCAGCTCTTCAGGATGAGCTCTCTGTGTGGAAACACCTGCACTGTGTGCTGGAAAAAGGGATGTGGGATCCTTGATCTCCCTCAGCCAGATCCAGGGCTGCTTCCAGGTGCTGGCACCCTTGGGATGGGGCTTCAGTCTCCTTAAATACTGCCCAGGGCATACGAATCACAAGAGGTGGAAGTACCCCAATAGTGAAAAAGATGTGGACAGCCCACTCTGAAGGGTAGTGGGCATTTTTCTGTGGAAAAATGTGGATGTTGGAGAGCTGAGAGACAGCTGAGAGTCAAGTGTGGAAATTGTGGAAGTTTTGGTAAAGCTGATTATTGCATATCCTATTGGGAATACCAGTGGGGAGACAGGGAGAGAAATGGCAGCGGGGTAGGAGTGGATGCCACCAACTCAGGGTGTGACCTGTGTGCCCTCAGCAGCTGAAAATGTCCTCCTGAGCCCCTGAAAAGTGTCAGTGAGGGAAAGAAGGCACGAGACACAAGGGAGGGACAGCCAGGAGGGTGACAGAGAGAGAAGTGGATCATGAGGAGGAACCAGCAGAGAAGAAAAGGAGAAGGTTCCAAGGGAAAAATGGTGCTCCAGAGATAGGAGGAGGAAGAGAGGGAGGGTAGGAAGTGCAGGGGTAGGTCCAGAGAAATAACAGTAGGAGCTGGGAAATGGGGGAAGGGGAAGGAAGGGTGAGGTTTGTTGCAGAAACACAGAAAATGGTAAAGGAGGAGTTAACAAGAAGGGAAAGTATCAGGAGAGGTGGAAGGAAAGAAGAGAATAGGGATAGGAAGTGATTAAGCTTAAAGCAAGGGAGCTGCTCTGATCAAGACAAATTACATGGGCATAATTAGCATTTAGCAGGGAGAGAGAAAAAGCATTTTGAGACATGGACCATGTTTTGAAATGTATTTTCATGCTAAAATATGAGTAAAGAAAAAGCAGGTTGCAAACCAGTTCTCCATCTGTGTACTGGGATTTGGCAATTACAGCAGGGGAGTGCAGGAGAGATTTCAAGAGGACTGGGCAACCCTAGAAGGGTCTAAACAGGTGACACTCCCAAACCAGGAGTTGGACTTTGATAATCCTTGTGGTTCACTTCCAACTTAGGGTATTCTGTGACTCTATGAGTCTATGACTGGAGTGGTTCTGCAAGTACATTTGTAGGAGTGGCTTCATACCTGTGGTGATGTGAGAGAGAGTGAAAATAAGGGCAGGTGGGTGATGGAAACCAGCCCTGCCAGTGGAACACAGGTGGCTTCCTTCTTTCTGCTGTCTCACCTGAGAGAACCCAACAGGGATGTTTCCAAAGGTTTAGTCTGTTGGCACAACCCATGTAAAGGTTTCAGGTTTCAGTTAGAAAAGGACCAAAGCATGAGGAAAACTGACCTTCCTCTTAGTCCTTTGTTAGCTCTGGAGGTACCTGGAGACCTGGAGACAGCCAGGTCACAGTCAGTTGTTTGATTCAGGTGAGCACTGATGGTACTTCCTGCTGGGCTTCTCTCTGGAGGTGTTTCATCCAGCCCTGGAACATTTCAGCATAAAAATTAGAAATGTGGTAGAGAGCAATGGAGATGGAAAAGGCATAAGGCAGTTACCTACAAAAGATTTCAAACTGCAATGTTAATGACTTCAGTCTTTTCTGTGTAATACTTAAAAACGCTCAGGTCCACCTGAAGTATTTTATCACATTTCCTGTAAGGCCTGAATCAACATAAAGATGAATTTGGGGAATACTTAAAGGTGTTCTTAATCCACCTTTGTTCTTTTCAATATGCTTTAAATATGCTTCCATTAACTTTCCCATTGCTGCACAGTGTTCCTTCTTCCAAGAGCTGCTTGACCCTTGCTCAAAGTCTATCACATAATAACACATTAACATGGAAATGATTCCAAGAGGTGAAGGTGAAGGCATCGAGTGGTTACAATCTTCCTTCCTCAGCTGGGGAAGAAAAGTGAAGGAAAAGAAGTTCAATACAAACTGTACATTTTTCCTACTGGCCAACATTTATCCAAACAAGAGTTTCCAACAGTAAATAAATGCAAGGTGTGCAGAGCATTTGAAGAATCACAGAATCATAGAATGGATTGGGTTGGAAAAGACCTCCGAGATCATCAAGTCCAACCCTTGGTCCAACTCCAGTCCCTTTACCAGATCATGGCACTCAGTGCCACGGCCAAGCTCAGTTGAAAAACCTCCAGGGATGGGGAATCCACCCCCTCTCTGGGCAGCCCATTCCAATGCCTGAGCACTCTCTCTGCAAAGAATTTCTTTCTCATCTCCAACTTCAATTTCCCCTGGCAGAGCTTGAGCCCATTGTGCCCCCTTGTCCTATTGCTGAGTGCCTGGGAGAAGAGACCAACCCCCACCTGGCCACAACTTCCCTTCAGGCAGTTCCAGACAGTGCTGAGGTCACCTCTGAGCCTCCTCTTCTCCAGGCTGAACACCCCCAGCTCCCTCAGCCTCTCCCCACAGCACTTGTGCTCCAGTCCCTTCTCCAGCCTTGTTGCTCTTCTCAATTGGATTGGAAGAGACCTCTGAGATCGCCAAGTCCAACCCTTGATCCAACCCCACTGTGACCACCAGCCCAGGGCACTTTGTGCCCTGGGCTGGTGGTCACAGTGGGGTTGGATCAAGGCATGGTGGATTCTCTGCCCCTGGAGGTGTTTCAGAGGACACTCAGTGCCACATCCAGTCCCTTCTCCAGCCTCGTTGCTCTTCTCTGGCCCCGCTCCAGCCCCTCAATCTCTTGCCTCAACTGAGGGGCCCAGAACTGAACACAACACTCAAGGTGTGGCCTCCCCAAGGCAGAGTCCAGGGGAAGGGTCACTGCCCTGGGCCTGCTGGCCACGCTAGTTTGGATCCAGGCCAGGATCCCATTGGCCTTCTTGGCCACCTGGGCACACTGGTGGCTCCTGTTGAGCTTCCTGTCCCTCAGTCCCCCCAGGTCCCTCTGCCTGGCTGCTCTCCAGCCAACAAAGAAGCCAACACTGGCAGCTTTAGGAAAGAGCCAGGAAACCTGGCACTTCAGCTCTCTGGGGTTGGCCACGGGCACAGTGGAGGAGCCAGGCTGGCTGCCCCCTTCCTGCTCCTCCTGGCTCCAGGTCACCTGCTCCAGCCACCTGCACCAGCAGCTCCCTGGCATTCCAGAGGGAATTAGTGGCTCCCTGCTCACTTACTGCACAGGACTCTGTGTTGTGAAAAGTGGCTGTGCTGCTGTTGGGTTGGACTGGTGGCAAAGCTGGGAAAGAACTGAACTAAGCTCTTCTTACTCTTGCTCTTATATTGGAGATGGTGTAGGAATATGGTATGGACTATCATTGGCCAGTAGCACTCAGCTGTCAGCTGGCCTGGCCCAGCTCAAGTCAGGCTTACTCAAAAAAATAAAGCTTAAATTTAGGCCTGGCTTAAACTCTAACACTCTAATAGCACCTTACACCACCTATATCTTCAGTTTATTTATTCCTTGCTCTTAAACAGTCTTTGTTATTTTCAGAGCTGTTTTTTACTTTTTTATATTGCAGGCATTAGTCCATTAGGATGGGGTACTTCAGGCAAGAAAAAAACCAGTTCCTCATTGGACACCAACACGGGTCCAGCTCAGGTCTTCTTCACTTGATGGTTTATGTCTTGCAACACATAACTCAGAAAGCAAGTTACTTTGTTTTCCCACAGTTAAATGTCTTTAAGGCACACACTGGGATCATCTCATCCCCTCCTCAGGGGTCTCCATCTCTTCTTCAGGGGTCACTATGCCCCTTACTGAGGTCTCTATCTCTTCACTGGTGTCACAATCTCTTCACTGGGGTCACTATCTCTACACTGGGGTCACAATCTCTTCACTGGTGTCACAATCTCTTCACTGGGGTCACAGTCTCTTCACTGGTGTCACAATCTCTTCACTGGGATCACTATCTCTACACTGGGGTCACAATCTCTTCACTGGGGTCTCTATCTCTTCACTGGGGTCACAATCTCTTCACTGATGTCACTATCTCTTCACTGGGGTCACAATCTCTTCACTGGGGTCTCTATCTCTTCACTGGTGTCACAATCTCTTCACTGGGGTCACTATCTCTTCACTGGGATCACTATCTCTACACTGGGGTCACAATCTCTTCACTGGGGTCACTATCTCTTCACTGGGGTCTCTATCTCTTCACTGGGGTCACTATCTCTACACTGGTGTCACAATCTCTTCACTGGGGTCACAATCTCTACGCTGGTGTCACAATCTCTTCACTGGGGTCACAATCTCTTCACTGGGGTCACTATCTCTACACTGGGGTCACAATCTCTTCACTGATGTCACTATCTCTTCACTGGTGTCACAATCTCTACACTGGGGTCACAATCTCTTCACTGGGGTCACAATCTCTTCACTGGGGTCCCTATCTCTTCACTGGGGTCACTATCTCTTCACTGGGGTCACAGTCTCTACACTGGGGTCACAATCTCTTCACTGGGGTCACAATCTCTTCACTGGGGTCACTATCTCTTCACTGGGGTCACAATCTCTTCACTGGGGTCACAGTCTCTTCACTGGTGTCACAGTCTCTTCACTGGGGTCTCTATCTCTTCACTGGGGTCACAGTCTCTTCACTGGGGTCACTATCTCAATGAGAGTATCTTTAATTGTCTTTCTTTTCTATAATATTTAATCCCTGAGAGTCTTAGCAGAGGCTCAGAACTGCAGAACTGTGAACTGCTGGTTATATTTTAGGATTCTCATCCTAAATAGTCACGTTCACTCTGAGAATAAAAAGTCATAGAATCGTTAAGGTTGGAAAAGATGCTTTAAAATCCTCAGGGCCAACTGTCAATCCACCACCAACCATGTCCCCAAGTGGCACATCCACACATTCCTGGAACACTTCCAGAGTTTCTTGAACACTCCAGAGCTGCCCTGGGCAGTTTGTTCCACCTTTGGATCCAAAAGAGATCCAGAAGAAAGAGCAGCCTCGGAGCTGTGCTGGTTGGTGCTTTTCCCAAAGACTGATAGAAGTGCTTTGGAACTCAGCTTTGTCCAGAAGGGAGGAAAAGGGCCTTTGGAGCACAGTGGGTAGTTCTCCTCTCCTGCAGGGTCTCTGTGAGGCTCTGGATTCCCCATTTTTAGGTGTTTCAGACCAGGCTGGTTGGGGCCTGGAGCAATCCTGTCTAGTGGGTGGTGCCCCTGCCCATGGCAAGGAATTGGGACAAGAGCAGCTCTGATGTCCTTTCAGCCCAAACAGTTCCATAATTCTGTGTTTCTCTGGCAGCTGTGTCTGATGGGCTGTTTGCAGCTGTTGTCTGTGATTTGAGTTGGGCAAGGGAGCACTTTTTTGCTGTCATCTTTTTCTTGGAAGGTCTCAGTGACAATTTAAGATGTCTCTGTCTTCAGAAGGAGAAATACAGTTGGAGAAGGAGCCTGGGCAATGCTCACAGGCACATGGGGCTGTCTGTGCAGGGCCAGGAGCTGGACCCAATGATCCTTTTGGGTCCTTTCCAGCTCAGGGTATTCTATGATTCTGTGAATTGAAGAAGTATAAAAGAGAGAGTTTGGGCTTCTATTCAAGTAAGTGAATGGTTATCCCTGCCAAGTGATATCCACAGGCTCTGGGAACAAGCTTTTGTCTGGAGACCTCAAGGAATCACGAGAGCAAATGCTCCCCTGACTTTAGGGAAAGTCTTCATTTTGTGGTGAAGCACAAAAGAATGAACTGGATTCTCTGTCTCCATTTGTCACAGCAATTCCAACCCTCCTGTTCAGAGTAAGAGGGCTCAGCATTCCTTGGAGAGCAGTTGGAGAAGGACACCAGGAAAGCAGAGGGGAGGGATTTGGGGTTGTGGGGTTGCTACTGACAACAGGTACTGGGATCATGGCACTAACCAGGGTAAAAAGCCCTGGGAGTTGGTGGTGTGGGGATGACACACAGGCAGGGGTGGTCTTGGTTCACCCCTTCTGGTATTTGTGGTGCAGATAGTAATGACTTGTGGGCAATTCCTTTTTTTTTCTCTAGAAAGATGATCTAGGAGGAAACAAAAGGCTCTTCTCTTGGCAGCAGGGTTTAGGACCTGGGGAACTCTAGGGATTTCCTTCTCTAATCCGTGGGAATTAGCCCTGAGTGACAGGGAATGAGCATACAGTTGGCTTACAGTCCTCAGCTCACTTGCAGTTCCACAGAACTGCAGGAATAAAGCAGGTCCTGTCCAAAGTGGGATTCATATGAGGCTCCAACCAGAAGGGTCAATGCTGGAACAGAGGTTGCCATTGTGTCCTGGGGGAAAATCCATGCAGGTTGGACAACAAATAGTACTTTTTTTCTGGGGGGAGGGGGTGTGGGAATCTTCATTATGTAGTAAGTACTGCCTGGGGCTGGGAGGTGGCTTGTGAAAAGAATAATAATATAAACTGTTGTGTAGTAGTTTAATAACAGTAAATGCAGTGGATGTTGTACTCTGTGACACTCAATGTACAGTGTGTCATGTGGCAGTGCTTCAAAGCAGAGAGAGTCTTTTGCCTTTCAAAAAATCTAGTTCTGAGCATTAAACCATTAAAGAATAGCCATTTGAAGAATAAAATTTCAGGTACTGAAAGGCAGATAATCACTTAAACACACCAGGTGTGGCAGCTGGAAACAGCAAGCAGAGTGTGGAAGAGAAACACAAATACACCCAGGAGCACTAGTGCAATATTTGATTTGTTGCTGGAGCATTCAGGGAAATCTCCCAGACAGGTTTACAGCCTCTCCAAAATTGTTAGATGAGGAGATGTCAAATCTCTCCCCAGAATCAGAATTTGGATAGAGAATACCCCTTTGCTCCAAAGGGCATTTGATTTTGTGTGACACCTTTCTCTGCCCTTTCATTGCTGAAGGAGGAGCACATGGTTGCAGTGAGGTTTGGGTAGTTCCCCTGCTGGTGCCTGGGGAGAAGGAGGAGGAATACAACACCCAGCCAGGTGGGTTCAGGAGGACAGGGAGGAAATGGTCCTTTTCTGGAGCTCAGCCCATTGCTGCAGTAGGGAGTGGCCCTTTGGTGAGCACTTGTGCACAGCAGAGAACTGACTTCAGGGCTGATATTCTTCACCTTCAGGCTGGCAGTCCCTGAAGGGCAGAGGCATCTGAACCAAGGGGATGTTGGTAGGAAGAGGCCATGGCACTGGGATGTGGCAGTGGGGTGTTGGCACTGGGCTGTGGCAATGGGGTGTCACCACTGTGCCACTGAGAGCTTTTCCCTCACCTCCCACAGCCTGGGCATCCAGAGGGAGAATTATAATTCCTGTTTCTTGTTTGGCTGTAACTTCATTAGTTTGACCTTGTCTGGTGCTTGAAGTGCTTGGATCTTGTTTAGGGTCCCAGACTTGGGTGGGCTTAAAATGGTGATCAAGAGCTGCTGAACTTTTACACCACCAAGTAAAATGTGGACATTTACCAGATTTCTAATATATGTGTGTGTGTATCTATGTTTGTATTTATATATATATATATATATGTATGTGTATAGAGATGTGTATTTGCCTCATGTGCTACATTTCTGTGCCACTTACAGATACTGAGGGAATTTCAACAACCCCACTGAATCTCCTGGGGTCCCTTATCCCAACCCAAGGCAGTGGCTCTTTCTGGGCCATGCTGGCCCCACAAGCCCAGGGCTGATAGGATGGCACCATGCCTGATTTTACAGACCTTGGCCCCAGCAGCTGTAGTGAGACTGAGCACCCCACCATGCTTCCCTGGGCACTCCACTCCTCTTTCCTGGGCACCCACCACACCTCCCTGGGCACCCCACCACAGCTCCCTGGGCACCCCACCACAGCTCCCTGGGCACCCCACTCCTCTTTCCTGGGCACCCACCACACCTCCCTGGGCACCCCAACACACCTCCCTGGGCACCCCAACACACCTCCCTGGGCACCCCAACCACACCGCCCTGGGCACCCCAACCACACCGCCCTGGGCAACCCAACACGCCTCCCTGGGCACCCCAACACGCCTCCCTGGGCACCCAACCAAACCTCCCTGGGCACCCCAACCACACCTCCCTGGGCACCCCAACCACACCTCTCTGGGCACCCAACCACACCGCCCTGGGCACCCCAACCACACCGCCCTGGGCACCCCAACCACACCGCCCTGGGCACCCCCACCACACCTTCCTGAGCACCCACCACACCTCTCTGGGCACCCCAACACACCTCGCTGGGCACCCCAACACACCTCGCTGGGCACCCCAACCACACCGCCCTGGGCACCCCAACCACACCGCCCTGGGCACCCCAACCACACCTTCCTGAGCACCCACCACACCTCTCTGGGCACCCCAACACACCTTGCTGGGCACCCCAACACACCTTGCTGGGCACCCCAACCACACCGCCCTGGGCACCCACCACACCTCTCTGGGCACCCCAACACACCTCCCTGGGCACCCTGCTCTGCCCCAGAGCCTCTTCCCTGTGCCACACACGTTGACCCCGGGCAGGAGGAGCACCCTGGGGTGACATCTTATGTGTCAATGCTGCTGAAAGGAGAGCTCTGTGCCCACCCCCTGGATTGCTGCTTTGGGGATAGATTTTCATCCTCCTTCCAAGGGTTAAGCAGAGCTCACATTTTCTGTTTCAAACATGTCAGCAGGAGGGGGTTTCTGTCCCAGGACTTTCTCTACATCTTCCATCAACCAGCCTGATCACCAAGTCACCAGCAGTTATCCCTTAATCTGGCTTTGCAGCCCAGTACAACCTGCTTTGCTGGCAGGGATTCAGCAGTGGAGGTGAGGAGTGTCTTTCCCAGAATTGTTACTAGCCTGGTGCTTGGAGTGTTCTCCTTCTGAACAGAAGTGGTATCTCTTTCCTTCTGGTCCTGAAAGGCTTGTGCTTGGTTTCACTTCCCACATGGAGGATGATGGGCATCTCATCCTTCTCCAGATGAGTGTTTATAGAAAGCTGTAGTAGTGATTCTGAGAAGGGCCTGGGACGTGGGAGTGAGGTCATGGCAGGTGAAGTGTAAGGAAGCCCATAAATACATCTTAGTTTCTGGATTTCACTTGGCTTAAGGTGAGAAATGTGTTTCTCAGCCTTGCTGGGACCAAGTGCTGAGTCTGCAGGAAGCCAGAGCTGCAGCCTGGGAAATGCAGAGGTTAAAATGCAGCAGCCCCCATGGTGTTCCAGCAGCACTGAGACAGGAGCATTTCCAGGCTGTGGTTTCATTTAGCCATTGGAAATTCCATGTATCTTCTTCCAGCTCAGAACTGCTGGGCTGGCCTTTGTACTGGGGGGTCTACCTGCCCCCAAAGGCTCCCAGCAGAGGTTGGGTTTTATCCATGCCAGGCTGGGAGCACACTGTCCAAATGCCAGCCTGTGCAAAGCCCCCACGTGCTTCCAGAGTCCCTGTCCTGACAGTTTTGTGCAGGTATTTTAAGAATATGCACCCAAAGCTCTCCTGATACATCCAGCATAATTTCCTTGCAGGCCAAGGCAGGACTGGCCCCAAAATGTTGCCTTTGCAGCAAGAATTCCAGGTTCCACAGTCTCAGCTGTGCTGTGCCTTAGCTGAGAAGTTACTGTGCTGGTTCCATCCACTTAAACCTCCTGGTTCCTTAAATAGGTGTCCTTGGCCAGCTTTCCTCACTCCGTTAATCCCAGCCCAGATGAAGCAGCATGGATATAAATGTTTATGGCAGTCGTCACAGCTGCATATGGAATGGATCTGATTGTTGCATCCAGGCAGTGCTCTGGGTGCTCTACAAAGAGTCTTGGATAATCTTGCTGAAAGGAGCTGTGGAAATGCAGATATAATTAGCCTTTTTTTTTTTTTTTTTGGAAATAGATATCTTTTAATAAAGCACTGGAGCACAGAATAGCCATTTCCTGTGATTTTCATTCACATAATATTTATAGTGCTACAGAACAAATGAGCCTCTGGAAAGGGAGAAAAATGCAGAGCGGGAATGAAGTTGCCTTGAGAGGCATTTGGGATGAAATCATGAACCTAACAAACTTCAGCCAGCCAATCAGTGCTCCTGCTGCATTTGTGAGTGTGCAGCTCAGGGGGATTTGGTGTAATCCCTCCCTGGCAGCAGATGGGAGGATTGCAGGGCTCCTTCCCAGCCCTTCCACGCTGCCTGGCATCGCATTCTGTGCCCCTGTGCTGGTTTAAAGGTGAACCAGCAGGGGAAATGAACTCACCACGAGAGAGATTATAAGTCAGAGCTAAAATTTAATAATAATATTACCATAAATACACTGACACAAAAGGGAAATTGCTTTCAACTCACAAACCCCAGCAGTATAACCCAGTGTCCTGGGGCACAAACCCAAGGGGGTTTGTTTGCCCTTGTGCTGAGACCCCTGTGGCTCCCCCAAGTCCAGAGCAAAAGGAAGTGAGAAACCTGTTGGTGCAGGTGAGGGCTGTGGTCTGGGCAAGAGTGGTGATCTCCTCCTGTCAAGGTCCTGCTGCTCCTCTGGATCCAACGAGAAGTTCCCAAAGTCTTCTTACCCACCCCTTATGTACCCTCAGGGAGCACCCAGTCCCTCCCCCTGGGTGGGGACTCACACAGTGGGTGATTAACTCTGGAGCCAGGGGGTGTTGAACTGTTGATGGCCCATTGGCAGCCACACCCCCTCAGGCTGGGTGTGAAGGTGATAATGGCTCCCTGGGCAGCTGCTGCTAATGGTCCATTGTCCTTGGGGAATGAATAGAGGGGGTAGAATACACAGCTTTGATCACCCCCACACAGTGATAGCTGGTCCCTCCTGCTCAACTAGGACAGCCCCTTTGCCTCTTGGCACTTGGAAAAGGATTCAAAGAATGAACACAGTCAGTTATGACACTTCTGACATGGCTCTGTGAAAACTGCCTTTACATTTTTGCCATCCAGCACCCCCAGTCTCCTCCCACAGGAGGAGGATGGTCCTTTGCCCGTGCCCAGTTGCACACTGGGCTTACAAAGGACTGCTGGAGTCAGGAGGTGACCAGCATTTCAGTGCAAACTGCTGTTGGCAGGCAATCACACAACAGCCAGATCTTCTGTTCCAAGGTCAAACCAACTGAGTTTCAAGAAATAAGCCAGGAATAATTTTTAGTCCTCCCCAAAAATCAGTTTGGTCACAGTTACTGAGTTGACAGCTGCAGATTTTGCCTTCTAGAGCTGCAAAATTTCTGCTTTTCAGAAAGAGAGAAAAATGTTGCATCGAGGTAGAGATGAAATGGTTTTACATTTTGTCTAGTGTGGTTCCAACAGGCTCCTTGTGCTCCTCACATTGCTCTTTAACAAACCAGACACCTATACAGCAGAGAGCTGCCAGGAGTTTCTCCTGCCTCGAGTAAACTACATAAAACCTGAAAATCATTCATATTTTTTAAGTTTCTTGTACAGTCGTGCTCTTGCTCGTAACTGGAAAAACATGTGTTGGTAATTTTAAAATTCAATCCAGTATTTGTTTCCTAAGTGGTAGCTCCTGCTTCTCAACTGTATTTGGTGATTACTCAGTTAATTAAATAATTTGCTGCCTGTTTATGTGAGAGTGTAACTTCCTTGGAGGCAAGATTAGGAATGACAGAAAGTTTCTGTTGGAAAGGACCTTTGAGTGTGGTCCACCCTGCTCTGAGCAGGGCCAGCTCTGGGTTCAGACCAGACTCTTCAGAGCTTTGCCCAGAAAAGACCCTGAGGACAGAGACTGCAGAGCCTCACTGGGAACCTGCTGCACCTCCTGTTTCTCCTCCAGGGGAAACCTGAGGCCTTATTATTCTTATTTATTGTTTCAGCTCATGAATCAGAGAATATCCTGAGCTAGAAGGGGCTCACAAAGACCATGAAGTCCATGAAGTCCAACCCCTGTCCCTGCCCAGGACACCCCAAAAATCCCACCCTGTCTCTGTCCCATTGTACAAACCCTCCTGAAGCTCTGGCAGCCTTGGGGCTGTGCCCACTGCCCTGGAGAGCCTGGTCAGTGCCCACCACCCTCTGGGGGAAGGACCTTTTCCAAAAGGAAAATATCTCTGCTGTTATCTGTCCTCCTGCAACATCTGAGCCCTTTCATTCAATCATTTTTTTAGTTCACCATTTTTCACTTGTTCAGCCCTTCAGACTGGGCCATCCTGACTTGGATACAAAAATGTCATGGAAGGCAGTGCTGAAAGTCTTGAGAAATTACAACTGCTGTGCCCTCATCCACACTTTAGTCCATCACTTTATTATTCCTGTCACTGTATCACAGACAGGTTGGTCAGGCATGACTTAGCTTTGGTAAATCCAGACTGACTGATCCCAGTCACCCTCTTCTCCTTTGTATTCCCAGACCTGTGTTTTAGGAGGACAAGCTCCATAATTTCCAATGATCTCAATGTCATACAAAGTGTTTAAAATAGCTTGAAGATGAAGAGCAACTTTCCACAAGTTTCAAAACACTAAGTTGAAGAACCTTGTGTGTCCTGCTGTAACTGTGAGGACAGTCAGGGCCCTGCAAGAGCTCTGCAGTAAGTCAGGTCTGTCTGCCTTGGACAGTTGGGTTGCATTCCTAGGACAGGTCTGTCTGTCTTGAACAGATCTGTCTGTGAGGACAGTTGGGTTGCATTCCTAGGACAGGTCTGTCTGTCTTGGACAGATCTGTCTGCCTTGGACAGTTGGGTTGCATTCCTAGGACAGATCTGTCTGCCTTGGACAGTTGGGTTGCATTCCTAGGACAGGTCTGTCTGTCTTGGACAGTTGGGTTGCATTGCCAGGACAGGTCGGTCTGTCTAGGACAGGTCTGTCTGCCTTGGACAGTTGGGTTGCATTGCCAGGACAGGTCTGTCTGCCTTGGACAGGTCTGTCTGCCTTGGACATTCCTAGGACAGGTCTGTCTGCCTTGGATAGTTGGGTTGCATTGCTGGGACAGGTCTGTCTGTCTAGGACAGGTCTGTTTGTCTAGGACAGGTCTGTTTGTCTTGGACAGATCGGTCGCATTCTTACGACAGGTCTGTCTGTCTGCCTTGGACAGGTCTGTCTGCCTTGGACAGTTGAGTTGCATTCCTAGGACAGGTCTGTCTGTCTTGGGAAGGTCTGTCTGTCTTGGACAGTTGGGTTGCATTCCTAGGACAGGTCTGTCTGTCTTGGACAGGTCTGTCTGTCTGTCTTGGACAGGTCTGTCTGCCTTGGACAGTTGGGCTGCATTCCTAGGACAGGTCTGTCTGTCTTGGACAGTTGGGTTGCATTCCTAGGACAGGTCTGTCTGTCTTGGACAGGTCTGTCTGTCTGTCTTGGACAGGTCTGTCTGTCTTGGACAGTTGGGTTGCATTCCTAGGACAGGTCTGTCTGCCTTGGACAGTTGGGCTGCATTCCTAGGACAGGTCTGTCTGTCTTGGGCAGGTCTGTCTGTCTGTCTTGGACAGGTCTGTCTGTCTTGGACAGTTGGGTTGCATTCCTAGGACAGGTCTGTCTGTCTTGGACAGGTCTGTCTGTCTGTCTTGGACAGGTCTGTCTGCCTTGGACAGTTGGGCTGCATTCCTAGGACAGGTCTGTCTTGGGCAGTTGGGTTGCATTCCTAGGACAGGTCTGTCTGTCTTGGACAGGTCTGTCTGTCTGTCTTGGACAGGTCTGTCTGCCTTGGACAGTTGGGCTGCATTCCTAGGACAGGTCTGTCTTGGGCAGTTGGGTTGCATTCCTAGGACAGGTCTGTCTGTCTTGGACAGGTCGGTTTGTCTTGGACAGTTCGGTTGCATTCCTAGGACAGGTCTGTCTGTCTTGGACATTCCTAGGGCAAGTCTGTCTGTCTTGGACAGTTGGGTTGCATTCCTAGGACAGGTCTGTCTGTCTTGGACAGGTCTGTCTGTCTGTCTTGGACAGGTCTGTCTGCCTTGGACAGTTGGGCTGCATTCCTAGGCCAGGTCTGTCTGTCTTGGACAGGTCTGTCTGCCTTGGACAGTTGGGCTGCATTCCTAGGCCAGGTCTGTCTGTCTTGGACAGGTCTGTCTGCCTTGGACAGTTGGGTTGCATTCCTAGGACAGGTCTGTCTGCCTTGGACAGTTGGGCTGCATTCCTAGGACAGGTCTGTCTGTCTTGGACAGGTCTGTCTGCCTTGGGCAGTTGGGCTGCATTCCTAGGACAGGTCTGTCTGTCTTGGACAGGTCTGTCTGCCTTGGACAGTTGGGTTGCATTCCTAGGACAGGTCCCCCCTCCTGGGAACGGTAGGTGGGGATAAGGCTGGTGAAGAACACTCAAAGCTCTAACAGGACCATAGCTCGTGCCTTTTGCAGCAGCAGAATTTATTCCCCAGCCACCCTATCCCCCAGTGCAGCAGAGTGAATACACCTCTGGCTCTGGCAATAGTGTATTTTTATCCTCCTCTGTGCAAATGCATTCCAAGGAGGCTTTGCCATGCTCCTCGATTGATTGCCAGGAAAATCCTCTGCGAAATGCTGCCCCTGGACACGTTTTGGAGGTGCTGGTTGGGGAGGCACAGGGTCCTCACCGAAGGTAAAGGAGCTAATGAGCACCTTCCCAGTCAATCCTCGTTATCTTTCTCAGATTTTAACACCTCCAAAATCGCCCCCCTCTGTGAAACACTCCAGTACTGCAGCACACCAGTGAATTAGTTCCTTTTGATGGTGTTCTGAGGCAAAGTGAAGCTGACAATGATAACATTCCTGGAGTATATGAAATATTTAATGTGCATGTCTGTGCTGGAGCAAGAAGCCTTTTCTCCCACCTCTCCTGGATAGTCCTTTCTGGCTGTAGGAATTTTTCATTCCTGGGGAAAAAAAAATATCTGGCTTGAAGATCCTGTGCTGTTGATTTCATGGGAGCTGCTCTTGGTGTTTTGGGCACGTGTGGGCAGTGAATGCTGTCAGAGAGGGGCATGGCTGTGGTTTGTGTGCATCTCCCAGGACAGGCAAAGCCCACTGACAGATGGGACAACAAACCAACTGCTCACACCCCTGCACTGGGAAGGAGGAATTAACCTGGGGCTTACCATGGAGATCGGATTTTTAAAAAATGATTCAATTTTTATTTTATTTTATTTTATTTTATTTTATTTTATTTTATTTTATTTTATTTTATTTTATTTTAATTTTCAGTGTTCAGTGTGCTGGGAGCAGGGGTGGGATCGATCGGGGTGGGAGAAGGTATCAATAACATTCAGATATCAATAAAATTCTCTGTCTTGCAGGGCAAATAAAATGCTCATTCTGAGTAGTCGCTGTTTTAGTTTTGTGAGTTTCTTTGGAAAGGAAAGAAGGTTTGGAGTCATATTGGTAAATAGGGCTGGTGGGTGAGAGGCAGTAACGTAAGACAGATTTGCAATAATACTGTGAATTTTTATTTTTTTAAAGGGCTGATGGGCAATTTTAGTCCTGTCAGAGGTTTTCAAGTAACTGAAATGCTCTGTTATTATTTCATAGGGGTTACATCACTGCATTAACCTTTTACTGTGACTCTTCCTGAGTCTTGCCATGTCCCTTCATGAAAAATACTTATTTTGAAAAAAGGCAATTTCTTTTTTTCCCCAATAGAGACAAGAATACAGTAGGAGATTAAGCTGAAAGAGGGGACAATTAGCTCCGATATGTGGAAGAGATTGTTCTCTGGGAGGGTGGGCAGGCCCTGGCACAGGTTGGGCAGAGAAGCTGTGGCTGCCCCATCCCTGGGAGTGTCCCAGGCCAGGTTGGACAGGGCTGGAGCACCCAGGGCTGGTGGGAGGTGTCCCTGCCCATGGCAGGGGGTGGGATGAGATGGGCTTTAAGGTCCTTCCCAACCCAAACTATGACTCTCTGATTTTCCTAAGCTCAGCCAGAGCCTGTGTGGTCTCCCATGAGCTGCACAGCAAGTCCGTGCAGGCTTCGTTGCAAACAGGAGTTTCAGTGAGTTCTGTTTAAATCGAATGAAGGCAAATAAAAGCCTCAACTATTCCCCAACACACGTTTTGTTATCCAAGGGCACCTGGCACCGGTACCCCGGGTACCGCCGCCTTATCCAGCACCGCCGTGCTCAGCGGGATTGCCGCTGTCCTGGAGGGTGAGCTCCTGGAGAAGCTGCTGCTCTGCCGGGCAACGCTGGGAGCGGGGCCGGGAGCGAGACTGGGATCAGTCAGGGCTGGGAGCGGGACTGGGAGTGGGTGTGGGAGCAGGGCTGGGAGCGGGACTGAGAGCGGGACTGGGATAGATCGGGGGTGGGAGCGAGACTGGGATCAGTCAGGGGTGGGAACGGGACTGGGAGCGGGGCTGGGATCGATCAGGGCTGGGAGCAGGGATGGGAGCGGGGCTGGGAGAGGGACTGGGGTCGATCAGGGCTGGGAGCGGAACTGGCAACGGTAGTGGGAGCAGGGCTGGGAATAGGGGTGGGAGCGGAACTGGCAGCGGGACTGGGAGCAGGGCTGGGAATAGGGGTGGGAGAGGAACTGGGAGTAGGGGTGGGAGCGGAACTGGGAATAGGGGTGGGAGAGGAACTGGGAGTAGGTGTGGGAGCAGGGGTGGGAGCAGGGATGGGAGCTAGACTGGGAGTGGAGCTGGGAGCAGGGGTGGGAGCGGAACTGGGAATAGGGGTGGGAGAGGAACTGGGAGTAGGTGTGGGAGCAGGGGTGGGAGCAGGGATGGGAGCTAGACTGGGAGTGGAGCTGGGAGCAGGGGTGGGAGCGGGACTGGGATCAGGGGTGGGATCGATCAGGGCTGGGAGCAGGGATGGGAGCGGGGCTGGGAGCGGGGCTGGGAACAGGAGTGGGAACAGCAGTGGGAGCAGGTGTAGGAGCAAGGGTGGGATGGATCAGGACTGGGAGCAGGGGTGGGAGTGGGACTGGGAGCAGGGGTGGGATCAGGGCTGGGAGCAGCGCTGGGAACCGATGGGTGAGCCGGGGGGGGAGCCAGGAGGCGCTGGGGAGCCAGGCTGGGAGT